>NW_026525048.1:1314687-1614687 GCF_943734705.1 Anopheles coustani
ATATTCTGGAATGTCCTCTTGAGCCAGCTCTTCCATTAGACATTGAGATGCACCAAGATCATTGCGGCGTAAAATGAAAGGCTTGGTCCAAATCTTTTCTTCCGTTGAGATGACTTCACTTATTTTTTCTCAAGCTCTTCTACTAAAGTGCCTGCAACATGGTTGATTTGCGCGTTTAAAGCACGTTTAGTTCTTGTATTTAGGACGATTTTCGGCATTTTAAATAACTTCCTTGTTCGCTGATAGAAAACTAAAGCAAGACTAAAAAACAACCCAGGTGTATTTTTTCTTTTATTGAATTGTACAAATGATCGATCTTTTTAATAATTTAAGAACAAAGAAACGGTTAATTTGAGTTCATACCTTACGTTGGGTAATGGTGTGCGTGAGTCAAGTTACCGGTAAGTACTTGCCACCGTGCGAACGGCTACTTGACACTTGCCTGCTTACTTGCCACTTGCACCTGCCGACGTGCGAATCAGCCTTAGGCCGAAAATAGACGGCGCGCGGCGACGCGTCCGTGTCCCGAAGAATGAGTTTTTCTTCCTAAACTAGAACTACCGGACCAGTCGTTTTGACTGGCCAGGTACTTTTTTAATCACAATTATTTCTTAATGCTGAACAATTCTACCAAATGTTAATGCATAACTTTCACACATCCAATGGAATGTTAATTTGTATGTATTCAAAACAAAAATTTCTTTCTAATATTGAAAATAATTTGCGCTAAAGTTTCAAGCATAAAAACCGTGGTAGTTCTAGTGTTAAGCTAGCGACGCTCGTAAATAATTGCAGGTGGTTACCTTCGCTTGCTTTGAGCAAACAACTCTGACGTTTGCTTGTTGTTATTTTAAATAAACAACAAACAGTTAAGTCGGGGTTGTTTTTTAATTGTAGTACCGTATTGTATCGTATGTATAACATCGACCACGGCAAAAATGGGTGAGTTTTACTTTTTAAATAACAAAAATGTAAGCTATAATATAATATTTAACATTTTCAGATTCTAGTAATGAAGCGAAAAGTGCGAGGAAGAAGATAACACACAATAAGTGGATTGAATATAGTTTATGTGAAACACAAGAAGGCTTAGCGTCACGCGCGAACTAGCGGCCACAACGCCACGCGCGAGCCAGCGGCCACAACACCACGCGCGAGCAACTGGACACCAGCATGGAATCGTGGGAACGGATGTTTCCGGACACCTGCAGCCAGACGCATCGTCAGCGCAATCGGCGCGGCCAACGTAGCCGTACTATTTCCAATAAAGCAGTCTTCAGTCTTTAGTCGTCCAAGCTCGGACCAACATCGTAAAATAAATAGTTCATTTTTTAAAAAATCCGAAAGGGAAGTCCTATAACTATATAAGTTGAAAATGTCCGGTTTTTTACGGGTGTTTTCGGCAATCGAGAGTTGTACTTTTGACTTCAACGGCAAGAACCATACAGGACCAACGGAAAAGTTTTATGACGCAGAATTGCAAGAGCTTTTGGATGCAGACCCTAGCCATGCTCAACAAAAGTTGAGCAGAAACATTGAATGTGACTCATGGGCAAGATCCAGAAGCGTGGAAAATGGGTTCAGCATGAGTTGACCGAAAGACAGAGTGGAGCATCGTAAAGTCTTTCGTGAAATGCAGCTTCAACTGTACCAAAGCAAGTCATTTTTCTGATCGGATAGTCACTGGTGAAGAGAAGTGGATTTATTTTGAGGATCCTAAGCGTAAAAAATCTTGGTTTTCACTTGGTGAAGCCACCCCATCCGCTACAAGACCAGTTTGTTTCGGCCGGTGACGATGCTCTGTGTGTGGTAGAATCTCCTAGTTGAGGTCTTTTATGGTCCACTCTTCGACTTTAGCCTTGTGCGTCGGTACATTGTCACTTTACCATGCCTTCGGGCCCATTGCGGTCCTTTTTCCATCAATTCAGATTTCAAATTCATTTTTTGTTGTTGGTAACGAGTAATAATCACCGTTTCACCTGGTTTCAAAAGTTCGTGGAACACCACTGCCTCTTGGTCCCACCACAAAAACGCGCAAAACGCGTTCCAGTTCACCACCTCCCAACGCTCCTGACGTGTCATTTGCTGAAAAGTTTTGCATTCGGTTAATAATTTGCAGTTCCTGTTTCGGTAGTCCGTCGTTTAGGTATGTCTACAGTGTGCGAGTTTATTCGCCTGCCTCGTCTGTCAGACATCTGGTGCTCGGTCGGCTTCTTCTGATCCAGCTCCGTTGTCGACGGCATTATAACGCCACTAACCGCTTCGGCTGAAGTGAACAACCAGTCGCTAAAAGACGAGAGGTTAGCTTCGTGTAAAGTGGCTGTATGTTGTGCCCACTGGAGCTTTACTGTGGGGGGAAGCTTTCCTACTAACTGGTGCAGTAGTGTAACATTGTATAGGTAGTCAGGAATGTCGCACGCTTCCACAGTTGCACAATAATCTTGCACTGCCACCGCAAAATCCATTAGTGTTTCCAGTCTGTCTTCTTTGGGAGTGGGAAGAGCGCCTATCTTTAACGTCAATTGATGTACTATACGCTCGGGATGGCATTGTTGCTTGGGTGCATCAACAGACTGCGCACAGCTTCCAACGCTTTCCCGATGAGGCAGTTTTGCAACCGTATCAGATTCTCATCCTCGGTAAAGTCACACATTTCAGTGGTGCTTTGTAGGTTGCAATGAATAGCGGCCATTTCTCGGGAAATCGCCTGCCGAGCTGCTACTTTCTCCTGATTCAGCCCAGAGTGTTGTTTAAATTTGGCGTTCGTATGCGACCCCAACGGCGCATGGCTTTGCTTGATTGGTGCCTCTGCACGAGTTTGGCGGCTGCTGGTCTTACTTGATCGGCTGTAGAGGGAGCAGGCATCCTGGTCTTGTTCTGCTTCTTCCGGCAATTCCGGCACCCCGCATAAACTTTCCCACAGCAACTGTTTCCCGAATGTGTCGAACTTGTTCCGGACCTCGCATGTCCTCGTGTATCCCGGCTTAAGCAGAAGTGTCCTCCTCTCTCGGTATCCCCTGGATGGCAGCTGCATTTCCTGCTGTATGCAATTCTACATTTCCTTCCATCAACCTTTAGTGCACGGCGTATGTTTTGCTACCCTTGTTGGCGCACATGACATATCAAACGCTTGTCCAAAGGAAAAGTACAAAAAACAGAGGACTTGCAGTGTCCTCCGTCTCAAGGTGTACGGTTCTCAATGAGATTAATTTTTAATACCATTCACCACGAGCGCACTGGAGATGATAGCTTTGGCTCATTTGTAATGGACTTGTTAATGAAGATATCACAGAGAGAAGCAAATTAAGAGCACTTAAGTAGAATGTATTTTAAGCGTGTTTCCTATACAGAGGTTAACCTACGAATGAAACGAAGAAATCAAATTTGTAACTTCACGCTGTAGTGTTTCCGGTTTTCGTAGTTTGACAGCAATGACGTTTTTTCTCGAACAATGTCACTATATTTCTACATAGAGGTGGGAACAATGTTGTTATTTCAACAATTTGTACGTTATTAAAACTTGACTCGGTTCGCAGGATGGCCAGGGCAGCCTGAAAAACAAAGATAATCCTTTACCAAAGTTTCCCATTTGCATGTTCCGAACACAGTGTAGGGATTGCTTCGAGACGGTGACTTTCGTGCGAAAACTTTTCAAATGTGACAAGGTCTTAAACTGGTCTTCTTGGCACAGGAAAGAGTGGCCAGATCTAACTTCCTCTGTTGTCTGGTCTGTTGTCTAGTGGGTATGGACATAATTTCCTCACCGAACAGCGGGAAAATGGTTTCTTTGTTTGGGCGCAAGTCGGCAGTGGACTTTCTGAAATACGTACAATTCTAATACTCTAGATGGAAATTATGCTAGTTTTATATTTATCCCGCCGCTAAGATGCACCCTAAGTAGGAATGTTTTTTCCACTAACAACCCGTTTCCCCCCGTTTTGATAACACTTTTCCTTGGCGTGATCGGTGGAAATTATGGAATGAAAATGGTGCTTCCCGAATCCTTCGCAGGCCAGGTTGTTTGGTCACATTCAACGGTGGAAATTAGTCACACTTCTTATCTTAACTGTTTCACCACAAAACTAACACCGTTTTCTAGTCACGGGAGTCCCGCAAGGCTCTTGTGATGGGGACAAGGAACATGGAACTCGACTCGGTTTTGCATGACACTTTTTCCTACTCAACTTATTTTGCATCCGGAAAGACGGAGAACAAGGCCCGAAGGGATGTTTCACGCAAATTTCCTGTTCATTTTCCGTGGGAAAGGGGTGCGATTAAAGTGCACAGAGAGAGGGAAGAGGGCAGAGCACCGAAGCGACGATTTTGGGAAAGTTTTCCCCCTTTTTCCTGTGCCCTTTATAGTATGTATATGTACGGTCCAAAATCTGTTTTACTATTGGCGGATATTAGTTCAATAAAGACAATTTTAGTAAAGTAAAAATTTTGAAACCACTTTCTCGGTAAGATCGATCACTGTGCATGGTTAAACTGTCGACGATACACAGCCTCTAACGTGAAAATGATCGACATCACCCAATAATGTATAGAAAACGCAGGTGTTGGATAGTCCGAACATTGTGGAAAAATCTGGTGAATCTAATCTTTCTTTTATTTCATGCTTAACTTTGTTCTAATGTTCAACCGAAGTGATTGTTAATGGTCAAAGACTTAAGTCATTCGATAGTCGACCTCGAATTTTATTGCTCGATTGTGATTTTACGAAAAACAATACTTCATTCACATGTGACCGTTTGTGTCTTCTATTGCTTTCATTCAGTATTGTGTATTATTGATCTTTTATTTTAGTTGGCGAATGTATTAACTATGTTTCTGTTAAAAGAAGTCGACTAATAAACACGCCGTGGAGGATGATCTAAGCAAACATTTTGTTCAGTTGGTTGATGGTTCGTCCTTAAAATCTGAGCTTTGAATACTCAAAAATGAAAAAAAAATCATAGGATGATGATTTTCCCGTTAATAAGTATATCATTTCCCATGTCCTTGATGCTGCTCGAGTGTGTGATTGTGAAGACGTAAATATGTTCAATTTTAGGGTGTCTAATGTTTGGATTAATACAACTGTTGGAAAAGTTTTTACTTGACTGCAATTTCTTGCAACTTTTTTTTAATCAAAAACCGTACTATGCGGTGTTACAAAAATTCAACTGCGGTTGTTTCGCTTTTCCAACAGAATAGGAGCTATGTTTTCTTGCGACCCCTTTTTTATGGCTTTTCATCCGCTCCTTCTGTTGGACTCATTTCACGCGATCCTATCCGTCTAACTCCGAACCCCCCCGACTGTCACATTTGCCATCTATCGCGATCATGTTGGTAAACAAAGTTTACATTTTCCCCCGCAGTCCAGCGAATCCATCCGGTCGCTTGACTTTTGTTTACGTGATCGCTCGCATGTGCTCTTAAGGTTCCCTAACTTTAACATCTAATACCGTCATTTTTGTCGCTGGTCTTTCTAAAAATCCGTTTGCGGTTTTTACTGTAGCTCGCTGAACCTGCCCATCGCTAGCCTTCACTACTTTTACCACTCTCCCCATCGGCCACGTGTTTCTAGGTAAGTCCCCGTCAACAATCAGCACGATGTCTCCAACCTCAATCGGTCGCACCGGTGCGAACTAGTTGGTTCTTCGTGTCAAGGTAGGCAGATACTCCTTGATCCACTTCTTCCAAAATATGTTTGCCAACACCTGCGAAGCCTTCCAGGACATCTTTAGCGTTGTTGCGTTGACGTTGAGTTCTGCTCTAAGTGGCTCTCCGTTTGCTGTACCTACCAAGAAGTGATTTGGTATTAGTGGTGGTTCGAATTCGTCATCTAGAGGGACGTGCGTAAGTGGACGGGAATTTATAATCGTCTGAACCTCTCCAAACGTTGAGAGCAGCACCTCGTCTGTAGGTAAGCGGGGAAGCTTCATCTCCCCTAACACCTTCTTGACGGATTTGATCAGCCGTTCCGAGCATCCTCCGAAATGCGGCGCACCCGGCGGGTTGAACTTCCAGGTGAGACTTGATGACGTGAATTCTTCAGCTAATTGCCTCTCGTTTAGTTCCTTCCAGGCTTTACACAGTTCACGAGACGCGTCAACAAAGTATGTCCCACAATCGCTGATGATCTCAACCGGTTTACCCCGTAGAGCGATGAACCGTTGAATCGCCAAGATGCATGACGAAGTAGTCAGCGAATGCGCAACCTCCAGATGGATTGCTCTGACGGTCAAACATGTGAAGAGCACTCCCCACCGTTTTTCTACCCGACGACCCACTTCGACCGATAACGGCCCGAAGTAATCCACACCGGTGTAGGTAAAGGGTCGCTGATAAGCTGCTAGGCGTTCCATCGGTACGTTGCCCATCATTGCACGATGGAACGAAGCCGGGATAAAACCAGGCTTAACGTTTACGTTCGAAGGTTTTAGACAAAAACCAGGCTACTCTTGACCATTTTTTTCAAAACTAATCGTGCCCATACCATACGTGCTATCACACCAACTTATGCAGCGTCGAAGCATACTAACACTTACTGTTACAAAGTAACACTGGCCGACGACTTTAAAACTAGATAGGAATCCACGCGGTAGTGTTAAAATAAAGTAAACAATAACAGATAGTGACAGGCAGGGTTTAGAAAGTAAGCGAGCCCAATTAAGAGAATATTAAGAACCTTGGTTGGGCGAAATTTCGCCCGATCAAGATGCGCGCATGATGGCCCCGATGGGCATTTTGAAAATAAACCGGCCATCGCGAAACGGCCGTCGCGATAAAGGCGAGTATAAAAGTAAGCGCACCAACGAAAGCGGCTTTCTACTCAGTGATCATACGCCAATAAAGCACCGCGTTTTTTAAAACGTTTCAAACAAGTAAAAAAGCGTTCTTAATACTCGGTAGGGCGTATCGTTCACATTTTTTAAAAAACGCGTAGCGGTTCCCGTTGAACGGGACGTGTAATAAGTGAACCCGCGAGTGTTTTTCATCGAACGGGAGGTGACAAGTTGACGCGATTGAGTCGCGATTGCACCCAGGAATATTCGCCGTTCGAGGTAAACGCGATTGAGTCGCATAGTGACCAGAAGGATCATTCGCGGATCGAGTTACAAAACTACGTGATAAGTGATGTTTCGTCCAGTAGCCCCGCGCATCGAGGAGCTCGTTGGTACAGGGCAGGAGCAGCATCCGCCTACCACCGAGAGGCCGCCAAGCAGGAGAAGTGAGCAGCCGGCCACTTCGGACCCGTTGGCCAGCTCAACGATCATGCGGGCCGCCACGGAAAGGCCAACGTCAAGAGGGTCATCCGTGAGCGAAGTGGACGAGTTAGTGCGGAGGGCTCGTTACGCCAAGCGTGAGCTAGCGGCCGTCATGAAGGAGCTTGGCGACATCGTCATCGATTCAGCATCGTCTATCGCGGATGAGCTCGACGACGAATACAGAGCGATGGACGTTGAGTGTGAAAATGCGCGCGCGCGAAGCGCGCCAGGTGAGCATGGCGACATGCTGGAGAAAGTGCGCCATCACGAGCAGATCCGCCATCGCGGTTTAAGTGCTCCAGCCGCACACTCCAATGCAGCGCTGGAAGCTGAACTTAAACGGATCGACGAGCAGTGCGAGCAACAAATGCTCGAAGAAAGATTGCGCGTCATTGAGGAGTGCGAAAAGCGTCGGCAGGAAGAAAAACGACGCCTACTTCACGCCTCACTCCGGCAGCCTACGCGCGTCACTGAGAGGCAGCCGGAACCAGCAGTGAACGGAAGCCATTCCGAAAGCTTCCAGCTGCTTAACCAAAGCCAACTCTCGGCAAGGCAGTGCACGAGCCGAAAGTTACCAACGTTCTCCGGGGACCCGCAGGAGTGGTCGGTGTTTATTGCCAACTATAAACACTCTACGGCCATCTGCGGGTACAGCAACGAGGAAAATCTACTGCGTCTTCAGCAGTGTCTTAAGGGGAAGGCACGGGACGCCGTGGAAAGCTGCCTGTATCATCCCACCAGCGTACCGGGGGCGATCGACATCCTGACGGAGTGCTACGGACGTCCGGAGCTCATCGTGGATACGTTGATGAGCAAGATTCGACGGATGCCACCACCGAAGGAAAACCGATTTGACACCGTGGTCGATTACGGTGTTGCGGTCCGGAACCTGTGTGCGGCGATTAGGGGTAGCGGATTGCAGGATTATCTCAATGGAGGATCGCTGCTGAACGAGCTCGTGGAGAAGCTGCCACCAACAGTGAGGCTCAACTGGTTCTACTACCGGAACTCCAGCGGAGGAGCAACGTTGACAACCTTCAACGAGTGGATGGAGGATCTCGTCAGCGCGGCCTGCCAAGGAGTAAAGCCAATCTCCCGAGATGTGCAGCACGAAGGTGGTGGTCCTTCCAGCCACCCTCGTAAGTATGGTAACCTCAACGCCCATTTCTCAGGACAGACTACAGAGCCCGTTACCAGCGTAAAGCAAGGCGAACCCTATCCTGCGTGTTCAGGAAGATGTTCTAGTTTAGCCGAGTGCGGAAACTTTCTCGATATGGACGTCGGATCGAGATGGAGGTACGTCAAAGGCCACGCCATATAAATGAAAATGATGATGAGTCCCACCGCTTACCCCTACATAGGTTTGAGAGGGACGAAAGTATCTTGCGATATTGAATATAAATCATCAAACGAGAGGGGGCATTGGGGCATTACTCTCCAGAACAATCGCATCAATCTCTGCTCCATTCATACAACGGTCGCCATCAATTGCACAAAGAGGTACATCTTAGATTTCCCAACTAGCAAAAGGGGACCACTTTCCGGAGTAGGGCAGGTATTTTCGCACAGATTTGGTTAACACCGCCAGCTATCAATGGTTGATAGTGTGGTGAAACCCACCAGTACTACTTAAGGGACCTGATCTTGTTCCTTGCATACAACGGTCCCGAGCAATCACCTCGAAAGGTAAATCGCCGAGTCCCCCAAGGTTAACGAGGCACCACCTTCCGGAGTGTAAAAGGGTATTTCTGCTCTGTTTGTAGTTCACACCGCCAATTACCATTGGTTGATAATGTGGTGCCACTATCAAGAACAGAAAGGGACCCAACTACAGCGAGATGTGTAGATACTACTAGTTCTTTTCGTACAGCCATGTCCACCAATTGTCCTCATTTACGCGCGCGTGTCTCAAAACTATGTAGACTCATTCATTCTATTAAGTTAAATTAAATAATAAAAATAAAAAGTCCCTGTTCATTTTTTTACTCATCATCACCATAGTCAAAGACCGTGTTGACAAATGCAATACTACGGGGCTCAAAAACTACAACATTTACTAAATACATTACAAGCACAGCGTCAGACCACCTGCTTCACGTATACGGCGCATAGGCGTTTGAACTCCCTTAGATTTCGCGCTTGTTTAATCTCTCTCGGCATCCTGTTGTACCATTGTACTCCTTTAAAAAACAACGAATTTCGGGCGTTTCCGGACAGATAGCTGGGAAGTCTCGGCTCACCGGCACTACGAGTGTTATACCGATGCACGTCAGACCCAACCACTATCCTTTCCCCCAAATACGTTGGTACCAGGCCTTTCAAAATTTTGTACACAAAGACTACAGTTTGGAACACTATCCGCTGCTTGACCGACATCCACTGTAAGACGTCGAGCATAACAACCGAAGGAGTATACCAGCCGCAACACAAAATCATTCGCATGACTCTGTTTTGCAACCTCTGCAGTCTCTGTAACTGTGTTTGATTGCCGAGAAATAAAATTGATGCACAGAAATCAAAGTGCGGTGCTATTAACGATTTGTAGAGCTGAACTTTTCCGAAAAAATTCAGATTGTTGCCCAATCTACTAATCACACCACACTTTTTTGCCACTTTTGAGGTGACATTGTCAATATGAGGCCCAAAAGACAGTTTTTCGTCTAATATAACTCCCAGATATTTTATCTGGGAGACTCTGTCGATTGGTTCCTGATTGATGACAATAGCTGATTGGTCAGTAATTTGTCTCGAAGACAATACCATGAATTTGGTCTTCTTGATGTTTAAGGCCAATTTCTTGTATTTTAACCAACCATCTAAGGCATCTAAATCGACATTCAAAAGCTCCTTGGTCTGTTTTAAATCTTTCCGCGAGACAAACAAGACTGTATCGTCCGCAAAAAGATTGATTTCACATGACTGTAAAACCTTTTTCATGTCGTTTATATACATAATAAACAACACTGGACCAAGAACACTTCCTTGTGGAACCCCAAGGGTGTTTTCGATAGGGTTTGAACAACAGTTCATGAAAATTGTTCGTTGCGTTCTTCCACTCAGATAAGATGCGAACCATTCGAACTCAACTCCATCGATACCGAACCTTTTGATTGTTTCCAATAACAAAGGTCGCGATATCGTTTCAAACGCCCGTTTCAAATCCAAGAACACTGCAACAATCGGTTGTTGTCGCTCCATTAACTCCTTCCACTTAGCTAATAAAAGGTTCAGCGCAGATTCACAAGAATGTCCTTCTCTATAGCCTGACTGTTCCTCCACCAGCAAGTTATTCCTGTCAAGATACTGGACAAGTTGTTGTTTGACAACAAGTTCCAACACCTTTTCAAGTATAGTGAAGCATGTTAATCGGACGAAACTCCTCCGCATTGGTGGCTCCTGACACTTTAGGAATTGGCACTACTAGAGACTCCCTCCACGAGTCAGGAAAAATACCCTCCTCCAATGATTGGTTGATCAGTGAAAGAAGGACCCCCCCAACTACATGGAAACAGTCACGCAGTACCTGAGCATTCACTTTGCTAATTCCAGCCTTGTTCTCTAAGCTAAAACAAATCGATTTGAGCTTTTCAATCGATATTGGTTCGAACCTGAATTGTTGTCTTGGGTTACTATTTGGTCTCAATGCCAAAGGTTCAGCCACGGAAGGAATACTTTGATGAATAGAGTTGACACTATTAACAAAAAAAGTGTTAAATCTTTCAGCAATGGTGCTTTCCTCAAAAATGGCGCATCCTTCAAATGTTACACTTAAACCAGGCTTATCCTCTGGCTTTAGCATAGACTTGAGGACTTTCCACAGTTCCCTGCTATTACCTTGGTGGTCCCTGATCTGGTTGCTAAAAAACTGTTGCCTTGTTTCTTTCAGACGCTGTGTATATTCATTCCTCAAAGCGGTGTATTCCCACCACTGCTGAGAAATGTTTGTCCTTAAGAACTTGGCATAGGCACAGTCCCTTCTGCTCTTAAGCCTTGCTAGATCTGTGTTATACCACTTGTTTGAATCCCTACAGGCAATAGTTCGGTCCACTGTGAAGGTTTTCATGGCATTTTCCAGAGTATCCCACAATATTTTAGCCGTTTCGTTAAAACCAGAAATTGTACTCTGCAAAACCTCTCTAACGAAATTGCAAAGAGATGGTTTGGAGTATCCGGTCAAACAAGAAATACGTTTTTGGTAGAGTTGTGTATTTCAGATTCAGATTCATGAATCTGAATGAATCTTTCAACAAAATTAATGAATCTGAATCGCTGAACGAAAGATTCATGAATCTTTGGGGATTCATGAAGATTCATGAATCTCTGGGGATTCATGAAGATTCATGAATCTCTCAGGATTCATGAATCTCTCGGGATTCATGAATCTCTCGGGATTCATGAATCTCTCAGGATTCATGAATCTCTCGGGATTCATGAATCTCTCGGGATTCGGTATTAATGAATCTTCATTGACTAATGAATCTTCATTGATTAATGAATCCTTAGGGATAGGAATCTTTAGGGAACAGCAAAGCGCGATAGAGGTAGGGGAGTTTTGGGAAATGTATATTAAATTTGAGCACAAATTCGGCCCAAAAAGTTTATTGAATTTTGACATATTTGTTTAGTTACGTATTTCATTCACCCTTGGTTAGTTTAGCGCATCTACAGTGACCGGCAGGAAAAAGTGCCCACTTCGAATTTTGTTGATTTTCACTCAATATTTTTTTCTCAATCCAACTAAATATTCTGCAAGTAGTTTTCGTATATTGATTTACATATTTCATATAAGATCCACTAATGAGTAAGCGAAAACAAACATATTTTGATTTTGAGAAAAAAATAATAAAAAAAGTATCTAAAAAAACAGTGACAAGAAAAAGTGCCCACTTCGGTTATTCATTATTATACATAAAAGTAAGAAATAATAAATGCATTATGATATTTTATGTGTTCTCTTTTTGCTTTTAGAACCTGCTGAAGGCGTTTGGGCATACTTTCTACTAGGATTTTTAGTTTTTGGGGATTTTATTCTTCTCAAGCGGCATTAGAGCTTCAAAATTGTCGTTTTTATTCGATACATCAGTTTTGTCCACCCTGGCATCGAGAATTGCCCACAAATTATTAATCTCCGGGCTCTGAGGCGGCCATTTCAACAGTTTTGTCCGACAAGACGTCGAACTTGGCCCCGCCGGGCTGCGTCGAACTTGCCCCCGCAGGGAGAACGAACTTCTCTTCAAGGCCCGTCAGGATCAGTGAAATCTCCAGATTTTGTTACAGGATGTCTATGTTTATGTTGTAATCTGCAGTCTTAACACCGTTAATGTTCCCAAGGCTCCCCACTCCACTGGACGAAAAACAACCCCAGACCACCATATTGCCTCCTTCATGGCATGTTGTGCCCTGGATGTGGCGAACCTGCAGCATTGCCTCCTTCGATCTGCACTGTATACGTTCATGCCATCTTCGATTAAAACGTTCAAATTTTGATTTGTTAGACCACAGAACCGTTTTCCAGTACTCTAGAGGCATAGCAGGATGTTCCTCAGCGAGCTTAAGACGCTTGGCCTTATTGGCCTTGCTGATATAAGGGCGCCTCCTATCAAATCTGCTCTTTAACTCGTATGGAACAAGCCGGCGACGGATAATTCTTTCAAAAACTGATGGCTGAAGTATTTCCATGATCTCCCTGGCAGTTACTTTTGAATTTTTCTTAACCTCACGAATTATTTTAGCGTCCATGCGCGCATCTGTTTTGCGCTTGTCTCCTCTACGAGGGCGATCCTCCACCGATCGGTGCGTTTAAAATGTAACTATGCATTTTTCTACCGCTGCGTTGAGGATTTCGTGTTTTGAATAAGTTACTTTAATGTAGATAAGTACCATAACAAATATTTTATGCTATTTAATTTCTCGTAACACTCAAATTAATGAGATACCTAAACCTAATATAAACAAATTGTATATTTACAACCAAACATGAATTAAAAACGTGATCATACGTGTATAAATGTCAGAAATAGTGCTAACAAACCTAAAACATATTAAAACGCAATAAATTGGTTAGCCCTCAATGCAAAACTTTATGCAAAACTCGAAATTTCAAAGTGGGCACTTTTTCTTGTCACTGTTTTTTTAGATACTTTTTTTTATTATTTTTTTCTCAAAATTAAAATATGTTTGTTTTCACTTACTCATTAGTGGATCTTATATGAAATATGTAAATCAATATATGAAAAATACTTGCAGAATATTTAGTTGGATTGAGAAAAAAATATTGAGCGAAAATCAACAAAATTCGAAGTGGGCACTTTTTCCTGCCGGTCACTGTAGATGTAGAAATTCACTGAGAAAACAAACTAAAACAGACAACGACGATGTTTTGCCCCACCGTAGGAGGTATATATTTTCCCATCATCTCCTATTTTAATGAAGTGCACCCGATTGACAAAAATTCAAATTTTTTGCAGCTGTCATGTAGTTACAGCAAGTTTTTCCATGGCAGATTGCTGGGACTCTTGCTGGAACTACATGATAACAGCCAAAATTTAAATTTCTGTCAACCGGGCAGTTTGTTTTCTTTTCGGCACCGGAAAAAAACGTTGGTAAGAATATCAATTAAAACGGAGTTTTATAACTGAACTACATTTGAGAAGAGTAGAAATAAATAGTAAAACAAAAACTCCGATGTTTCGTGGAGAATATATATTCAACAACGAATTGAAATACATCTTCTAATATATAAAAGTCACCGTTGTCTGTATCTATATATGTATGCACTCGCATCACGCAAAATCTACCGGGCCGATTTACACCAAACTTGGCAGGAAGGTAGCTAATTTTCCATGGTTGAATGATCTGAGCTTCGTTTGTTGATATCCCCATACCTCCCTACCCCTCCCGAACACCTACCCTCTAAAATTAATGAAAAACAATTATAGATCAACAATTATTGAACGAATTTTCACAAAAATTGGTACAAATACTTAGATAGGTACATATCATGGGTTAAAATTTCATCCATCTAGGGGAAGGAGAAAGGGGGGCTGTCATATTACCCCCTACCCCAAAAATAGTAAAAATGCAAGATGGGTATCAATTTCGCAGTATTTGTGGTCTCTAAATCGAATGGCCTCATTCTTAATGTTCAATCTTACGTCAGACTCCCTTTACCTTTCTCCTCTTCAGTAAAAAAAATAGCAATGTTCTAAACCAGGGATGTCAAACATGCGGCCCGCGGGCCACATGCGGCCCGCAAGAACATTGGGTGCGGCCCGCGACCCCTTTGAAACAATACATGCCCAAGCGCTCAACCTCCACAAATTTGATAGAATTTGTTTCGGATTGTCTGAGTTGTTTGGACAAAGGAGGGCAAATGGATTGTATTTACACCGACCTGAAAGCCGCCTTCGACAGAATATCAATCGATATACTGCTAGCAAAATTAGATAGGCTAGGCATATCAGAACCAATCCTGACCTGGTTTCGGTCGTTCCTTACTAGTCGCGTGTACTTTGTGAAATACGGAAAATGGTACTCTAGTCAATTTACAAACTCGTCAGGAGTTCCGCAAGGAAGTAACTTAGGACCACTCTTATTTTTAATATATATTAATGACGTCTCCTTCGTATTACCGGACACTAGTCACCTAATGTATGCCGATGACGTAAAACTGTATCTGCCAATATCCTGTGATAATGACTGTGATAGACTACAAGACATTGTAAACATATTTGTTGAATGGTGTGATCGTAATAAGTTGTCAGTCTGTGCGGAAAAATGTTGCAGTATCTCGTTTTATCGTAATAGAAACCCAATTAATTTTATGTACGCTATCAATGGCACGTTACTCACAAAAGCTACAACGATCAACGATCTAGGTATAATTCTTGACGAAAAAATGAGTTTTAAAAACCACTATGAAAAATGTTTGTCTAAAGCCAACAAAGCGTTAGGACTGGTAAAAAAATTGACGAGCGAATTTGACGACCCTCACTGCATAAAGTCGCTTTATTGCAGTCTAGTCCGATCAATACTAGAATTTGGATCTATTATTTGGTGCCCGCAATCGCAACAATGGACCAACAGACTCGAAAGTGTACAAAAAAGACTGACTCGCTATGCCGTCAACAAATTAAAATGGCCAAACCAGGACTCAATTAGATACTACACGCGCTGCTTACTGTTAGGAATGGAGACATTAGAAAAAAGAAGAGAAAACGCTAAGGCATTATTTATACTAAAATTACTAAAAGGAGAAATTGACGCACCGTGCATTTTAGAGAAAATACAATTTCATGTACCTCGGACCGCCACACGACACCATTATTTATTATCTACTACCCGGCATAACACAACATATGGGAGCAACGAACCAATTACGGCAATGACGAAAAGCTTTAACAAGGTGTACTGCGCAATAGACTTCCATACGAACACTGACATTACGAGAGAAGGACTGAGATTTGTTAACTAGATTAAGAATTTTGTGTGTTAGAATTAAGTAAATGTATACGAAATGGCTTGTGGGGCCTTTTTGGCGGACAAGTAAATAAATAAAATAAAATAAAATAAAAATAAAATACATCGAAAGTTTGGATCCTTGAGTATGGGCTTTCCTTTCAATAGCAAAATATTTAATGTAAATCATTTCACGAACTGCGAATTGCAAGAGAACTGAACGAATGTCAATTTAAACAATTTCAATAAGAAAGTGATATGCAACTTTGATCCACATCACGCCGACATATAGCGGTTGACAACAGCAAAGGTTTTACGCAGATTTTTCTAGACAAGTGGATAAATAGTGTTTATAGAAAACAAACGTGATGAACTACAAGACCATTCCAAACAAAATAACAGATGTGGAGCAATAAGTTAGCTATTGTAATTATATACCTTTACTTTTCTAAAATTTTTACCGAAATACACAATAGTGTTGAACTGCAACATATATTTCAATTAACTTGATTTGAATTCGTTAAAATTTGGAAAACGATTGAGCGACAAACCCTCTCTTTTACTCAAAATTAGTAGATTTTATAAAAAGTAATATAATATGAAAAAATGTGAAAATGTAAAACATGATTGACTGTTAAGATAAAACCACATTGATAAGAACATATTTTCATCAATCCAATCAATTATATGGTTTGGCCCGCGAACCTATTTTGGGAGGAAATGCGGCCCGCGAACCTATTTTGAGAGGAAATGCGGCCCGCGAGGTGAAACGAGTTTGACATCACTGCTCTAAACGAAAAAAAAGTGCATTCTTATCATATGTATGCTACGCAAAATCTACTAAGTGTATCTGTACCAAACTTTACTGGAATGTTGCTAATTTTTTATTCTTTCGAATACCATCCTTCCCTGCCCCCCTTTCGAACACCTATCGCTTATAATGATGAAAAATAATAATAATTCGTCATTTATTCAATGGGTTTTTACAAAAATTGGACCACATACTATTTTAACATGTAGCCATCATGTGATAATATTTCATCCATTTGGCGGAAGGGGTAAGGGGGGCTACCATCCTGAATTCTAGCTCAACAATGGTTACAATGCAATATAGGTATCATTTTTGTACAATTTGGGGTCACTAAATCGAATGGTCACAGTTTGAGTGCTCAACCTCATCTCTCCTACGTAATAAATATTCTCAATCATACAAAATCGGTCAAATCAAATCAACCAAACATAATTATAAGAGAGCCAATTTTTCAAGTGCGAAATGTCCAACATTCTTATGCCTCCTTCCTGCCTATAATTTTCTATCACCTAATGCAGGGTTCTCCAAACTTTTTTTAACGTGGGCCGCATTGGGTGGAATAACCGTAGCGTTAGGCCACATTTACCCAAGGAGGAGAGGGTCGTAGTTTGGAGGCCCCTGACCTAAACGATAGAAAATATCTAAAAAAATATGATGCCACCTTACGACAGATGCGACGGATTAAAAAAAAAGACGCTATGTAACACCATAAATATCGCGGGGGGAAGATAGAAGTGCTCTTAAATAATTGTCGATTGATTGTTGTTTTGGTCCAACTGTGGTTTAGGCACAGTTTTTCTCATACTTGCTTTAATAGATTAATTTTAAATGCTTGCACTAAGCTGGAAGCACAATTAAGTAATGAATACAAAATGTATATTTACATAGTTTCATCGACTAAAGGTAATACTAAAATTTTCAGCACATAGCAAAATTTAAGATAGTAAAACTTAAAACTGGAATTGATTTCTACCCGGATGAAATCGGGTTAATCGGCTAGTTTTCTATATTTATAAGATAATATCGGTTTTTTGGAATGACTGATTTGGCATACACGTGCAAGAACTGCTAATGTCCATCGCTAGTTGACTCGTATCAATTTTTTTAAACTAAACAAATATGTCAAAATTCAACAAACTTTTTGGGCCGAGTTTGTGCTCAAATGTAATATACATTTCCCAAAACTCCCCTACCTCTATCGCGCTTTGCTGTTCCCTGAAGATTCCTATCCCTAAGGATTCATTAATCAATGAAGATTCATGAATCTCTCAATGAAGATTCATGAAGATTCATGAATCCCGAGAGATTCATGAATCCCGAGAGATTCATGAATCCCGAGAGATTCATGAATCCCGAGAGATTCATGAATCCTGAGAGATTCATGAATCCCGAAAGATTCATGAATCCCGAGAGATTCATGAATCCCGAGAGATTCATGAATCCCTGAAGATTCATGAATCCCTGAAGATTCATGAATGATTCTGAATGAATCTTCCGTAAAAGATTCATGTGAATGAATCTCGTCGAAAGATTCATATGACCCAACACTAGTTTTTGGACAATGTTGGAATGCTCATTACGAAGGCTCAACCCTAGAGTCTCGTGGTCAGTTATCTTGAGAGCCGACACCGTAGCAACTGACAAAGACTCAAAATTGCAATATACATGATCAATCAGGGTTCTACTCAGCCTCGTGATGCGAGTCGGCTGGTTAACCAGTTGTTTCAAGTTGACTGCTTCCATTGCTCTTTTTAAGGGAACCGACTTTTCAGTGTTCAACCAATCGATATTAAAGTCACCAACCACAATATTACGTTTATTGAAATCGATGAATCTGTCCAGCCACCCCTCCAAAACACCCACGAACCCAGAGTCACTAGAACTAGGTGAATGATAAACAACTCCATAGTTCGCCGCTGTCACACCGCGAGCAACCGCAATACCCAAAAACCAGTTGCCCTCTTTCATTTCATTTAATAAAACTTTGAAAACAACCGAATCTCTGGCATATATTGCAACTCCTCCAGTATGTCGCGAGTTAGACAAACAAGATTCGACACGGTATCCTGGTATGTGAAACTGATCAAAAGCTTCAACTTCCGTGATATGTGTTTCGGCAACTAGAACCATCAATGGTTTAACTTTCTCTACTGTCGTACGCAACATTGCATAGTTGGTTGGCAGCCCAGCAATATTCATATACAATATTTCATACTGCCGAACAATATCCCAACCGTCTTGCTATTGCGTAGACTTCTTTTTCTTGTTCAACTCCTTCTGGAACATTGGACACACACTACTATTTGCAGCATGGTTCGTGTCGAAGTTGTTGGTGCTCAAATTATTAGCCCGTTCGCAGTTGACACACTTAAAAACAACAGACTTACAAGTTGCTGTTTTATGTTTGTCACCGCATTTTGAACAGGCCAACTCATTTTTACAGTCATTGGTTATATGTCCAAACTTTGCACACTTGAAGCAACGCAAAATCCTGACCGCTCGATGTATACGGCACGAATCGAATCCAACCTTAACCAGGTTCCGTCCCTCAAGACACCGAGCTGAGTCCTCATCAATGTCCATAATAGCATTAAACTTTTCAAATTTAAGCATATTGTTTTCGTATTTCTTTAATACCTTGACATGAGACCACGGAATTCCCTCATTTTGAGTTTTGAGGTAGTCAACCAATTCCGTTTCAGAATAGTCTTCGGTCATACCAACTAATTTCATCCTTGCGAGAGGCAGTGAAATCGTGTATGCCTCACCAAGAGCTAAGCCTAATCTATCTTTCACGGCATTCAAGTTCTCACCAAGAGGAACTTGTACCGAAATTTGGCCCTCTCCACCGTTGCGAAAGTCCGAAAGCTGATGGCGCCTCGGATCAAGCTTAGTTCGTATGTCGGTCCTTGTCACAGCGCAAGATTGATTAGCTTTCGGAATGATCACTAATCTTCTCTGCTGATGTTGGTCCGACTGACTACTAGCGGGTGCTGGTGCTGGTAATGCTTTAGCAAAATTACCTGCGTCAAATTTTTTTACTATGGTCGAAACAGAGCTGTTACTACCATTTGTCAATGTTTTTTTGACCAAATTAGACCAAGTCACTAAATTAGTGGTTTCATTTACTAAAGGTTTTTCTAACAAAGTCGAGACTGAGACCTCATTCTTAACAAACTTTGGTTGCACGACCACGCTCGGATTGTCAACAATTGTCACCTGCAAATCTGGCTCACTGGGCCGACGCTTGTCAACATTGTTACCGTGCGATGATGTGTGCAACCTGTTGTCTCGCTCTATCTCTTCTCTAAAGGATTGCAAATCCTTTGCTAATCTCTGCTCAAATTTTTGCTCGAACGATTTTAACATCTCGTTCATACGCTCGATGGTACAAACACCACTACCCGAGGTCTCGTCCACATTCTTTCCCGGCGGTTTTTTTGCAACGCAAGCGTCACATCGAAAACACAAATTTTGATTGTCTTTCAACAATCTAAATTCACTTTTTTTCAAGGAGGTGCAGCGACGATTGAACATACCGTCACACACTCCCCTACAAAAAACAGGGTCCTCATTTTCAGCTACGGTCTTGGAACATTTCGTACAGTATTGCTGTTCCATGACCGTATCAAAATTTCCGGGCCAAAGCCTCAAACCCAAGGGACGCCCGCGCACATACACACAAAACAGACACCGACACCGTACTTACCTTTGTAACACAAAAGACCGGTGACGCCGTAGACTGCCCGCCAAAACACGGTTTCACTAAAACCCTTTATCCGGCGCGGCCGTCAACATTCACAAAACAATAACTCTTTCACAGACACTTAATTACTTTGGACACAATTATCGATGATCAGATCGGACAATATCCTTTCTTTTCATGCGATAATTACACAATTTTCTGGAGCCCACACAAAACTACTCTGCACCTGTCAACACGACTCTGACAGATGTGCAGGACTTGCTTGAAGAAACATCCTCATTTATGTCGTGTGGATGTTTTGTGCGGTGTAAACGGTTGCAACCGACGGCACAACAAGCTGCTTCACGACGAAGAATATACACGAGCACGCCAGTCAAGTGAAGCTACGGAGAAAACGCTGAGCTGCAACGTCCATGCTGGCCCAACCGATGGTGTCCTGCTTAAATATATCCCGGTGACGCTTCACGGGAATGGCAAGGCCATCAACACGCTTGCCCTGCTGGATGACGGCTCAGAGGGAACTTTCATGGACCACTCTTTAGTGGAGGAGCTGAGACTCACTGGAAAGCCTCAACCGCTTTGCATTACTTGGACAGGGAACCAAAAGCGCCACGAGGACCAATCCGTTGAGGTGTCGCTGAGAATCTCTGGGGTCGACAGCTCAGCGGTATTCAATCTACATGGAGTGCGCACCGTATCCAGTTTGAGTCTCAGGAAGCAGTCGGTAGCGCCTTCCCTCATCTGCGAGGAGTTCGAGCATCTTAGGGGACTACCACTGCGCGAGTATGCTGGAGCGGCACGGCGCATTCTCATCGGAATGGACAACATCTTCGTGGGGCAATCGCTAAAAACCGTTGAAAGGGAACCCTGCGAGCTAGCAGCTTCAAAAACCCGTCTCGGATGGGTAGTATACGGGCAGAACACATCGCAAGGTTCGAATAATAGAGCGAAAATTAGTTCGTTAGGCGTCCATGTTGGTAGCTGTAAGAAGGAGAGCGATAAAGAAACAAATTCAGAGCAAAATCATAGTTTACCCTCAGGGCCACCAAAGGTTATCGGACCTACCGAAGGACTACAATCGCGAGAGAACATGCCGATTCAGCTCGCATCTGAGGGACCGCTGCAGGATAACTGCTGCGAGACTGCAGGAGGTCTCAAACTAAAATGTAAAAGGTTGTTAAGATACATACCCAACATAATACAGCCAAGTTATAACGTTAGTCGAAAGATAATTTCCGTCGGTATAGAAGCTGCGAAACGGTGGGGAGCGCTCTGTTCCAGTCTAGATTGGAAGCGGTTTGTTGAGCCCAAAGGGTGGATGGTTACTAATGTAGGCTCTCATCACTATTCGGAAGATAAGCTACCAAGTAGGTTGACGGAAGAAATAACGGTGAAGCGGAAACCGTTGACAGACGTAGAGGTTGTAGATGAAATCATTCTGCCACCAGCCACCACACACAGCACTCGCGGCCATTCGAAGGGCAGGGGCCCAACAACAGGGACAGCTCGACACCCGATCGCGGGGTCGTGCAGAAAACAGTTCGATCCACAGTTAGGTAAAAGCTCATTCACTCCTGGCCGGCAATCTCGAAATAGGTTCAGAAGCGATCATCACGGATTTAGATGTCGGCCAGAAACAGGGGTAGGCCACTTCACGTGACATACCGGTGGAGAGAATGTTACAAAGTAACACTGGCCGACGACTTTAAAACTAGATAGGAATCCACGCGGTAGTGTTAAAATAAAGTAAACAATAACAGATAGTGACAGGCAGGCAGGGTTTAGAAAGTAAGCGAGCCCAATTAAGAGAATATTAAGAACCTTGGTTGGGCGAAATTTCGCCCGATCAAGATGCGCGCATGATGGCCCCGATGGGCATTTTGAAAATAAACCGGCCATCGCGAAACGGCCGTCGCGATAAAGGCGAGTATAAAAGTAAGCGCACCAACGAAAGCGGCTTTCTACTCAGTGATCATACGCCAATAAAGCACCGCGTTTTTTAAAACGTTTCAAACAAGTAAAAAAGCGTTCTTAATACTCGGTAGGGCGTATCGTTCACACTTACCGTTCAGACTCTGACCTTTTTGTATACTGTCAGAACGTTAGAGGATTGAGAACCAAGCTCAATGATTTATATGTTGCTTCCTAGTGTTCTGATTGCGGCATAATATGTTTCACGGAAACCTGGCTTGATGATTCGATTCATTCAGCTTCAATTCTTGCGGATCACTTTGTTA
This sequence comes from Anopheles coustani, assembly GCF_943734705.1. NCBI lineage: Eukaryota > Metazoa > Arthropoda > Insecta > Diptera > Culicidae > Anopheles > Anopheles coustani. The sequence continues at coordinate 1,337,152 of NW_026525048.1, forward strand.
TTCACCGGCTGGATAGGAATGCTACCAATAGCACGAAGTCGCGTGGTGGTGGCGTGCTCATCGCTGTCGCCGACTCTCCATCGCTGTCGCCGATCACACCGATGCGATACCGTTGAGTCTGCAATTGAAAACCTATGGGTGCGAGTTCCATCGGCTGGGCACTGTTTACTAATTGGGGTCTCATATTTGCCACCGAACCTGCGTAACAACCGTGACGTCATTGCAGCTCATGCTAATGCGTTGGTGCAGATGCGCACAAAATATCCTAATAACATAATGTTGCTGCTTGGTGACTTCAATCAGCCGTCCATTAAATGGACAAGTGCAGATGATGGCTCTGTGCGCATCGATCACCGATCGTCGGTCATTCCGGCATGCCTAGCTTGTTTAATCGATGGTTAGTAACGCGGAGTTACGACAACTTAACAAGGTGACGACTTATTCGGATACAGTGCTGGATTTTGTATTTGCAGATGAAGATCTATTTCGCGATGGTATTACTGCATCGCGTGCGCATCAGCTATTGACAGCTGAAGACAGTCATCACCCTAGTTTGCTGGTCACAATGGATAACGGTCCTATTCTTTTGCAAGCTAATGAAAATCAGTTCAACAGCAGCTTTGACTTCAGAAAGTGTAATTATAATGTCTTATCTGCTCACTTGTGCTCAACTGATTGGTCGAGGTAGCATCGATGAAGCGGTTGAATACTTCACTTCATCTATCAATAATTGCATGGATATTTGTTGTCCACGGCTTCAAAATCCTTGTAATGGTAGGCCTTGGTCCAATGACAAACTTCAAAGGCTTAAAAGATCCAAAGCACGTTGGACGAGAAAATGCAGCAAGGCCCGATCGGAGACCAATAAGCGTGCCGTGGCTCGAGCTACGCTGATCTACAGGCGGTATAATTCAATGCGGCACAGCCAGTACGTTAGTGGCTTACAGCGAAAATTTCGTCGGAATCCTAAAGGCTTCTCAATCGCAAACGACGCTGCCGTGCCGCACAATGCATTATGGTAACCGATCTGCGTGCTCTACAAAGGAGATATGTGTGCTATTTACTGATAAGTTTAGCTCCGTATATGCTAGTGATTCCGCCTTCTATGTAGACGATGAAGCGGTACTATCCCAAGTAACATTTTAAGTTTTATCATGGTTCTAACGATGTTGTTCATGCTCATCATTAAATCTCATATTAAGCGTAAAATATCTTAAAGGCTGTGATAAAACCTTTATAAACCTGTTTTAAGTGTAAGAGGGCCCACTCTACATAATGTTGCACAATAGAACCATTCGTAAACACCAAAGTAATTGTTGTTATTGAGAAATTTCGGGAACAGTTTCTGTTACGGACGGACGGAGGTCTCGATCGAGTTAGAAAATTGGTTCTCAAATTGGTATGTCAAAATATAAAATGTATACACAGACCACACAGACAAGAAAATGAAAGTAAAGGAAGGAACAAATAGCCAACAAAGATGGCCATAAAATGCTTGGATTGGCCAGAAAAGGTTGTTGGTTTAACACAGAACAACCTTACTCGTGGTTTAGGATAAACGCATAGCATAGAAACAGCGATTACCGCTGTTGTTGCATCAATGCAAACTCGCATGTAGATTACGATAAAGGAAACGATTGTTACTTTCGGTACCAAATACAATCGTAAACCAAAATAAACTTGACTTCCCGGATACAATGCAATTGGGAACGAGATGTGTAAGCATGCGTGCAACGACAGCGCTAAACGTATGGCGCGACAAACATTAATAATTAAATCAAAACGGCAGGGAAAGCAAGATCGCTTAGGGCCACAAAGTTGATACATAACCAAATTCCAACAATAGAACCTTGTAGAAAGAATTGCGAGCGGGCACGATCTAACAATTGAGGGTATTTTAATTGGGAGCGCGGAAACGATACGAACTGTCAGATTTCTCGTCGCGGTCCCATACAAAAGGTAAACAACACCTTTGAAAAAAGCGAAAAAATGGCTAGCCGCGTCGTTTCGTTTCCGCGCATCGTCTCGACACGTAGGTGGCGTCGTTTTGGATCGTCGAGACGGCCAGCCATTTTTTCGCTTTTTTCAAAGTGTTGTTTACCTTTTGTATGGGGCAGTGTCGAGAAGTGTATCGTTTCCGCGCTCCCAATTGTAATACCCTCAAATGTTTTAACAAGTACAAAATCCAGTTAATCGAATTCCAGCGATACAACATTGTAAAAAGAACGAACGATCGAGCGAAGCAAGAACGCGTTGATAAACAATCTTCAGTTGTTTACTCGATCGACATAATGGTCCAAGCGCGTGACCAAAACATGCGAAAGTCAGTGAGTCAGGCCAAAATATAAGCATCTAAGCCTAGACAACAATGTAGTCACAAATGCCTCTCTCCGAAGAGAGTTTGTGTGACCGAAAGACGGTATATTACAGATCGGTGGTCAGCCGTTCGTAATACCGGAGGGTGCCAGACTCGAGATTCGATCCCACACCTACGGTGTGTTGTTTCCTCGCGCTACCGCTGCGCCATGGGCATCCCCACGTATTTAGGCTTATAATATTCAATTATGCATATGAATCATAGAGAGCTCGATCAAAACATCAATATGGCTGACCAATACCTGGATCAAAAATAAATAATTAAGTCAATAAAAATGGTTTTCATTGGCCTAAGTCCTAAAGATCTTATAGTCCGACGCTATAAGATGGTTTGGAGTTAAGCAAACATGATTAAAACCTCTTTAAAACTTCTAGCTCTTTGTGCTACTGCTCAGAAGCCACGTTAAGTGCAAATAGTTTTAACGCGGCGTAACCAAAACACCTTAAGGCCTAAAAGTCTTCAGAGAGCCGGGAAAATCGTCAGAAAGCCGGGGTAGATGATTCGGGCGATGACTTCTTCATTGGCTGCTGCGGTTGAGAGGCGTACTGCTCAGCATCACGCCAGAATGCCGGGATAGCCATCCGGCACAGCACTGCACCAAAATTCCCGGAAAGGTGATCCGGGAGCTGACTTCTAGATCACTATCCGCAAACGCAGCTGTTATTCCTTAATTCCACCTAGTATAGCTTTATTCCACATAAATAACTGCACCGATAACGACAAGAGCACTAAATCACACATCCAACATTGAAAGTCCATGCACAATCACCAATGTTTTTGACGAATATGGCTGGATGGGATACTTGGATAGGTTGTGTTTTCTTATTTGTTGACCGTTTACAGTGGGTTTTCGTTTCAAATATTCACCACAATTGGTTTTTCACTACTTATGTATGACCCAAAACAAAAAAAAACTAGCAACAAAATGATTTTTCAATAACATTCTTAACCCAATCTTAAGGATTCCCCCACAAGACAAGGTTTTAAGGACTTAACAGTGTATTCTCAGACTCTTCAAGACTACTAAGATTTTAGACTTAATGATCGGTTTTATAGCTATCCTCAAAAGGCTTTAAGGGTATTAAAATTATTAAAACTATTTTGCCTGCTGAGAAACCTCTATAAAACCAATTGGGCTTTGTTTTATTTATTTATTTATTTCGTTTAGTGTTTGTCTGGCATAGGCAGCCCTGACAACTTAAAAGTATCTTAAAAATAATTCACATATTTCACTTGATACAACATAGAGACACATTAGACTTAGAAGAGACGCAGGTATAACATACTATAGACGTTTTACGCTCGTGGCAACAGCAACTTATCTTTAAAATTTGTAGCTGATTGGCTAAAGTCGAAATGTTCCGCGTAGTTATTGAATGTCACGGCCATAGTTTGCAAAGGTGAATTTGCGGCATAGACTGTCCTGCTAAAAGGAACACGTAGAATGGTCGTGTGGCGCAATGGGGGTAGGAGGGCATTAAAATGAACCATACTCAAAAGAAACGAAGCAACTATCTCGTTTTGAATTAGTTTCGCAGTGAAGACAGCCTGGGCAACATTACGGCGATGCTCCAAAGTTTGGAGACCCAGCAAAAGGCATCGAGTATTGTAGTCCAGGGTCTCAGCATTTTGCCAATTAAGACGTCTAATAACAATTTTTGTGAAGCGGCGTTGTATAGATTCGAGTCTTTTTATCCAAATGTCATGATAAGGTGCCCAGATAACTGAATTGAATTCCAAAGCGGACCTGACCAACGACACAAAAAGCGCATGCAGACACATAGGATCTGTGAAGTCAGCGGTTTGTCGCTGAATGAAGAATTCTGTTTGCCTTTTCGAGAATGACTTCATAATGCTCACGAAATGTCAAACGGGAGTCAAGAGATGTGCCAAGGTCGGTAATTACTGTGCAACGAGCCACCGTGTGTCCAATCAGAGTATATGTGTGCTGTATTGGATGTTTAATGCGATGATACGTGATAACCCGACATTTACTTTCAATTAAACTCATGAGGTTATTGGAGCACCATACGGTGAACTCGTCGAGAAAGAGTTGGAGCCCTTCGCAATCACGCGTCGAGTTGATGGCACTATAGATTTTTGTATCATCTGCATACATCAGGTGAGGTACGTTACTGAGGACGGATGACAGATCGTTAATAAATAAGATGAACAGTAATGGACCTAGATTACTTCCCTGCGGCACGCCTGACGTACTAGTGAACGGAGAGGAAAGTACATTTTCTATCTTGACTCTATAGAGCCTGCCAGTTATATAGGATTCAATCCATGCAACCATGCCGGGATCAAATCCAATTTCTTGCAGCTTCGCTAGTAGCAGAGGGTGACTTAATTTATCGATGGCCGCGCTAAAGTCGGTGTAGATCGCATCCAGTTGTTTCTTATCTTTCATCGAAATTAAGCATTCCTCAACAAACTGTACCAGATTGGTGGTTACTGACCTTCGTGGCATAAACCCATGCTGAGAGAGTGATATAATATTGTTGCATCGATACATTACGGAGTTGTGGACAATTTGTTCAAGAATTTTTGCACAGGTGCATAGCGAAGTAATACCTCTATAGTTATCAACATCCGTTTTGATGCCCTTTTTGAAGACAGGAGTCATGAACGAAGATTTCCACGCAGTCGGAAATACATGCAACTGGAGTGACAGCCGGAATATACTGAACAGAGGTCCAGCAAGTACTTTGGAACATTTTTTAATGACTATGGAAGGGATATCGTCCGGTCCTGGTATGAATGAGCTCTTGATATCTGCGATGGCCGCTATAATTAACTCTGTTGTTAGATTTATGTCATTGATATGAAAGCTCGTAACGTCATTTTGTACATATAGCTGGGATAAGTAAATCGCATCGCTGAGCCATCTTTCAGTGATTGCAATCGCATTGTAGTCGCAGGCACTCGTTGCAACGAAGAAACCGTTTAATTTTGTCCGTAGGCCGCGGGTGTTTTGATAATAGATCGAAAACTGAGTTCGCAGTGTATCAGGAGGAATGCATGTGTGTATGTTCGGTGGAAGAAGTGCCTGATGTTGGGCCATGGTTTAATTGGTTAGTGTATGCTGGAGAGTGCATCATCGGTTCCGGCGGCGGCTGTGTAACGTTGTTGTTTACGGGAATGTTTTGATCGTTTCGCGGGGATATCTTCGTCGGGTTTACAACTTCCGTAAACTCCCTGAAGAAGAGGCCACGGGGCCAAGTCCCAGGTGAGAGCGCAAGTGTCAGCGAGCTTTTCGGAACCCAGACCTTGAACGAAAGCAAGCGACGAGTCATGGGGTCCGTATCCTTACTTAGGAGGCAACGCGCTATCACGTCGTCGGTCCCAAGGTGACGTTTCACCCTGTCAACCACTTGGTGGACCTTGACCTGCGGTGCAATCCGTGACAAATATAGTGTTGCTTTGGGGACGGGCTCCTGTATGGGCACCAGGCCAACCGATTCGATGGACGGTGATTTTGTGCCAACTTGACTATTTGGTGGTCGTGCAATATTCCGGGCGGTAATGTAGTTTTCCTTATTGGTGATGCGCGTCAAATGATTGGCATCACGGTTAACATCATCACGAGTTACATCGGCAAACAGACGTCTAGATAGGGAACCTTGCCGGCGTCGACGATCACACTAACGGGTGTCCTAGAGGCTGTGTTGTTGAGTGTCGCAAAACCAGCGCGCAGCTCCTTTGTCAATGGGTTTGTGCTTTTCATTGAGTCAACGGCGATGGCGAGGGCGGCTTGAAACCCAACTTGAAGTCCCGTTTCTTTAAGTTTCTTGCTCCTTGGGTTCGAGATCACTGCATTGCAGCCGTTGCAGCTCCAGTGCAATCTTTACTTTTATAAATCTCAATTTCAAAGTCCCGTGATGAAATTAGGCAGTAAACCTTACATTTTTACAGTGCACGTGAAGCATGCTTTTTACAATCTGACTCTAAGTGGAAACGGGACTCGAACACGGGTTTACCAAGAGCGAAGCCGTAGTCTTGCCGAGGAACCATAGCACAAGTTATAAATAGTGAGGAAATATCGCTACTTGAATGGCAAACGTAGATTTTGAAGATAAATTTTATTTCGTACCATAAAAGATTTTCCCAATCTGGATTCGAACACCAAACCTCTGATGAAAGGCTCGAGCACCACTACCAGTACACCAGTTGTACGAATGGAAAGCACAGGGAAAATATAGGTATATATGGCTATGTGAATAAATTGAACTACCATGCTTTTGATTTAATAATGGTTATGATAATTTGAAATCTATGTGTCAAAATATGATCGGATTTGAAAAAGTACATTGAATATCTAAAAAAAATCATGGAAAAAAAATTCGCAACCGTCAACAAAAAAGTTTTTCTCAGCCTAGATTCGAACTCCGATCCTCCGGAACAGCACCCACGCACTTAGCCCCCTAGACTATTGATGAAAGAAAATTTCCGCGTGATATCACAGCTACTAATATGTATGTAGGCAAACTGAATGTAGCATAGAAAATGAACCAAGGATAAAAACTTCAGTCACATTTTTCTCCCCGAGCTTCGCCGGGGCTTCGAGCTAGTTGTTTATATTTAGCGATCTCCCGTAGAATATGCTCCGGAACGGAAAAACAGCCGTGATGAAAAGTGGCTTCGCCGTAGCAGCAAGTGACAAGGGAATCCATGGGGCCGACGTCCATCGCGCACGAAAAACAAACGGAGGCCATTCCCAAATGCGCGGGAGCGTAGTAAAATTGTTCAGGAAAAACTATTGACTAGTAGCGTAAATTGTAGGCACTTCACAAGTTTTAGTTTTCCACGGAGGTTATATTGCCGTGATTAACCAATAAATAGACGAAAGGACAGTTAAACACCGTGAAAATACGAAAAGAAAAAAGCCTTTACGGATAGCCGATACGCGTAGGTTAACAACCAATTGTCAACTTTGTACACCCATGTTAAAACATTGATAAACTTGTTAAAGTCTATTAGGTCTTGGAAATGTTACTTGGGATCTCACTTAGCGCACTCAGCTGTGGACCTGTCCAGCATGAACATCCCCATCACTGAAGAAATCGTTGCTAAGGCTATACGTCGTATTAAATTTTCATATGTTCCCGGACTGGATGGAATCCCTTCATCAGTGATTATTAACTGTGCGAGCGCTATCACTGCTCCTGTGTCGTCGCTCTTCAACCTGTCGCTTAGCTGAAGTCAGTTTCCCAGCGCATGGAAATATTCGTGGATGACACCCATTTTCAAAAAGGGTAACATTGGTCAGGTCGAAAACTACCGTGGTGAAACGTACAGAGTAGCCAAGCAGAATGGCTTCCTACCGATTTCCTTAAACTTTAACTGTTGAGAACGAAGAGGACTTCAAACGGCGGAGCAACGGACTGACGACGTGAGGACCTGTAGATAAAAGTCGACAAATTTCGGATTCTACTGTTCCCTGGCACTTCCAGGTCAAAACTGCTTTTTTTAATTTATTTAAGAGATTTTGCGCCTTAAAGGTCAAAACTGCGAGCTTTTATTATAATGCTCTGATTCCTTATATACTATTTGGCTAACGCCGCTGGGCCGATACCCTTCTTCCATCTCCCGTTTTTCTACCCACCCGGCTTCGCCCAAACCTAACTGATGTGCACAACCGGCCACCGCAGCACTTCCCACGTTTCGAAAGGAAACCAGCTACCGCAGCGTTTCCATCATTTTGTTTGCATTGATCGCCGATCAGAACATGTCGCGACAGGAATTATCTTGTCCAGTTGTTTCCCTAGGCTAAGCGACGTACTCATTAAAATATATTTCTTTAATGTGTTGTGTGTTTCGCGGACTACGTTTTATTTATTGAACTGGTGTTTTAACGTGGACCGTGATTGTGAATAAAGAAAAAAAATTCGTTCGTCTAGCCGAAAACGCCGAAGGATGAAGACTAACGACATGAATCCCTCGGAAGCCTTCGAAGAAGCCGAGCTGCGCCGATTATCGCAAAATCGCGCAAATGTTCCTGGCCCAACGATCCAGCCAGGCGTCCCACGGCAGCCAATATATGGATTGCACGACTTTCCGGCACAGGGACGCCACGAGGAAGCGTCGTTGTGGCGTCCCTGTGCCGGAAAGTATATTGGCTTCAACGACCGACATTTGGTCAGCCGCCATCGCAGTCATCAGCGCCGCCATCGCATTCGTTGGCACCGCCATCGCTGCACTCCGGCCATTTGCTGCTGCTGGTGGGCCATTTGTTGCTGGAGCACGCTCAGCATTTGTAGCATCGCTGCGCTTTCTGGTGATGCTACAAATGCTGAGCGTGCTCCAGCAACAAATGGCCCACCAGCAGCAGCAAATGGCCCAACAGCAGCAGCTAATCAACGAGTTTTTCAAGCAGGGAACGCTCAATCAGAGTACCGCGACTTCCGTCGTCCAACCAGAGCAAATCATTGACTATCTTTCTCATACCATTTCAGAGTTCCGGTATGAGAAAGAAGTTGGAATCACTTTCAAGAACTGGTACTCACGCTACACCGATCTCTTTCAAAAGGACGCTGCAAGGATCGACGACCCTGCCAAAGTTCGGTTGCTATTAAGAAAGCACGCACGACCGGTACCTTTCGTTCATAATGCCCAGTCGTCCGTCAGATTTCTCATTGGAGGACACCGTGGCAAAGCTGACGGCGCTTTTCGACACAGAGGAATCACTGCTCAGCCGAAGATTCAAATGCTTGCAACTAACTAAAAAACCAACCGAGGATCACCTCAGCTACGCATGCCGCATCAACAAAGCGTGCGTAGTGTTTGAGCTCGGCAAGCTTAACGAAGACGATTTCAAAACACTACTATTCGTCTGTGGCCTGAAGGACGAAGCCGATTCTGATTTACGGACACGCCTTTTGGCCCGCATCGAGGATCGAGTGTGCACAACGCTGCAGCAAGTGTCCACAGAATGCCACCGGCTTGCAAACCTGAAAAAGGACAGCGCCATGATAGAGGCCCCCGCATCGGAGCGCGTGTTGGCAGTCAACACTAGAGGGGATCGCCAAAGACGACAACATTCTACCGACACAGCTGTTCCTAAAAAGCCGTGTTGGCTGTGCGGAGGCCGTCATTGGATGCGAGAATGTGCTTATCGTACACACCGATGCGAAACGTGTTCGAGTATTGGGCATAAAGAGGGCCATTGCGAAACAGCAGCTTGATGCAGATCAAAAAACCGTTTCACCCGGCGCAGGAGAACGCAAATACTATCTTTAAACGTCCACAATGTTCAACAACGGCGAAAATGTGTGCCAGTTTTGATAAACCGCTCGCCAGTCCGATTGCAGCTTGACACCGCATCGGATATCACCGTGATCGATCGGAAAACCTGGCAGCGTATCGGCGATCCTGAACTAGCATCTTCTTCGATAATAGCTCACACAGCATCGGGTGCTAACCTGGCACTGGACGGGAGTTTTATGGGTAATGTTAGCGCGGCCGACCAAACCAAGCAGGTTCAGATTTTTGTTACTCCAGCACGCCTGCTTCTTCTAGGGCTTGATCTAATCGACGCATTTTCGTTGTGGTCAACTCCAATTGATAAATTCTGCTTCCAGCTGAAGAAATCGAACGACGCGCAGCAATCATGGCAAGGGAGGTTCCCCCAAGTATTCCAAGGTACTGGTTTGTGTACGAAAGCGAGTGTCTCGTTTACACTCAAGGATAATTATCATCCGGTATTCCGGCCCAAGCGTCCAGTAGCTTACGCGGTACGAGAAGCAGTTGACCGGGAACTAGACCGTTTGGAAACGCTAGGTGTCATCACACCAGTAAAAGCGTCTGATTGAGCTGCGTCAGTTGTCATAGTAAAAAGGCCAATGGCTCTTTGCGCTTATGTGGAGACTATTCCACTGGACTAAACGATGCCCTAGAACCAAATGAATACCCGCTACCGCCACCGGATGATAAATTTTCAAAACTGGCTAACTCCACAGTCTTTAGCAAAATCGACTTCTCCGACGAGTTCCTCCAAGTTGAAATCGAGCCTCAGTTCCTTCCGTTGCTGACCATAAACACGCATCGCGGTCTCTATCATTACAACCGCCTCCCTCCAGGTATAAAGATAGCTCCAGCAGCATTTCAAATGGTTATGGATAAAATGCTAGCCGGCCTTAACAACGTGTCAGGTTATCTCGACGATATTATTGTGGGTGGATCTACGGAAGCAGAGCACGACGAGTTACTCGCAAACGTGCTTGCCAGGATTCAAGAGTATGGGTTCACCATTCGGGTCGATAAATGTGCATTTAAAATGCAACAGATAACATACCTAGGACACGTTATCGATTGCCGCGGACTGCATCCAGATTCAACAAACATCGCGGTGATAAATAATCTTCCGGAGCCGACGGACGTTACCGGTGTGCGGTCGTTCTTAGGGGCGATTAATTTTTATGGCCGATTTATTCCCAACATACGTAATCTGCGATACCCCCTGGGCACGCTTCTGAAGGAAAACACTCCATTCCAGTGGACTTCTCCTTGCATCGGACTTACAACTCGCCCACTATGATCCGCATCTCAAAATAGTGGTTTCGGCAGATGCATCGTCAATCAGTCTCGGGGCAACCATCAGCCATGTATACCCCAACGGTTTCAGAAGAGTTATCCAACATGCCTCACGTGCCCTCACTAAAACAGAGCAACGATACAGCCAAATTGACAGGGAAGGCTTGGCCATTATATTTGCTGTTAAAAAGTTTCACAAAATGATTTTTGGTTGGCACTTCACCCTGCAGACGGATCATCGCCTGCTTCTACACATCTTCGGTTCAAAGAAAGGCATACCGACATTCACGGCAAACCGTATTCAGCGTTTCGCGCTCACCTTGCTAGCATACGACTTTGACATCGAGTATGTTCGCACCGAAGATTTCGGAAATGCCAATTTGCTATCGCGTGTGATAAGCATACACACCAAGCCTGATGAAGATCAAATAATTGCCAGCTTAGAAGCGGACGTCAAATCATTAGTAGTGAGTGCGTTGCAGACACTACCGGTTAGTTTCGCGGACCTAGCAAGAGAAACAAAGCGAGATCCATTATTACGATCCATTATTATTATTATCTGGCGTCTTCACGCCAGAAGGGAGGCGCTATCAATCGTGGACGAGTGCATTCTTTTCGGAGAGAGGGTGGTGATCCCTCAAACGCTGCAGCAGCGATGCCTCTGTTCTATGTACACCTACAGCATAAATGACAGCAACTTTCATGCAAGAGAAACTTTCAGTCGTCTTCATTTCAGTGGACTGAAAGTTTCCGAACGCATCACGCGTTTACACGACTCACAACAAATTAACGCTAACTGTCAACTGTCAAAGTTGGAGGGATAAACAAACAACTCTGGAGTCTTGAGCAGGTGATCAAACTGTACAGTAGTGCAATAACGTTTGAAGAATAAAGTGGTGTAAAATGGATAATTCTATTCAATTAGAGTTAGCGATCATGCGAGTGAACCTAAATAGGTTAAGAATTCTAATTGAGGAGCAGCGTCGTACAACACGTCACCGTTTCCGGCGAATGTGGATGCAAAACTGTTTTTAAACAGAAATTTAAATCTCCTGTTTGACATACAGGAAGAAGTGGAAACAACTAGGAATTTTTTGATAATGTGTGGTGAAGATTTCGAATATCTATTAGCAGCAGTAACACCGTATATTAAAAAGCAAGATACCAACATGAGAGAAGCAATAAGCCCTCGGGTAAGGCTGTCGATTGCATTGCGTTTCTTGGCTACAGGTGACTCATATACTAGTTTGCAGTACACATTCAGAGTATGTATTTTTAAATGATTTGCTTCAAACTACATATTCTATTATTTTACGCATGTCACTCTTTTGAAGGTTTCTCCATCGTCTATTTCGCATATTGTACCAGAAGTGTGTGGGGCAATCATATTAGTACTCCGTGAAGGAAAATATGTAAAGGTAAATTAATCTTATAAATCTTTAAATACATCAAGTATCACTCAATTCAACTATTTCACGTATATTTTATAATTCATTAATTCAACATTCACTCTGTTATCAAACTAAACTTAAAAAACTATGAATGGTTTTTTTCGCCTTTGGATTCCAAAACCAAGGCCTGCTATTAATCTTCTGTCTTTTCCCTCTTGCTAATAAATTCCCTAATAGTTTCATTTAATTCTTTAAAATCACTGTCCGAACAGGTTTCCAAAACCCACATATTTTTTGGATAGCTTCTGTTCGAGCAGTGGTCTGATACTGTGCACATAATTCGAATATTTTTCCACATAGTTCCGCATTACGTTGCTTATTTTGTAGCAACACTTCTGCTACCATTTTACCAACTCCATCATACCCGTGCCTTTCATTGACTAAATTCGTAACGGTTGCCAAAGAATCGTCCAACGCCTCCAAGGCATCTGCTACACGATAGTTAAGGCCGCGCTTCCTTTTGACCGCCGACTTGCCGGATGTTGTTGGTGGTACGGCATTAACGTCGGCTTCTTGGCCACTCGTTTACGATTGCGTGATCGGACGGACAGGTGCGGATATGCCGGACGGACCAGGTGCCTCAACAATGTCCTGCTGAACAGGTGAAATATCCACTGTAACTTCGGGTTCTACGGATGCAAAATCGTCAAAATTGTCATCGTTAAACACCTCGATGATGGAATCATCTGCTTGAAGCTGCAAAAAAAAAAATTAAAATTAAACATAATATTAACATCAAAAATAAACCATACATAAAATATCATTAAGTAGTTCATCCATGTTTTTAATGGAAAATCCCATTTTATATTGATTTTTTTTATTTTCAGCTTCCTGCCAACGCTGAGGAATGGTTAAACATTTCAAAAGAATTCGAAGAACGATGGAATTTTCCTCACGCGATAGGTGCAATGGATGGAAAACACGTTCTAATCAAAGCTCCAAACAACAGTGGATCGGAGTATTTTAATTACAAGGGAACATTTAGCATCGTACTGTTAGGAATTGTAGATGCAAATTACAACTTCATTTATGCTGATGTGGGGTGCCAAGGCAAAATTTCAGATGGTGGTGTGTTGGCTAACACCGAAATAAAAAAAAAGTTTGAGAACCACGAGTTGAACATACCAGGACCTGAAGTACTGCGTGTACCTTACAGCATAAAAGTCCCATACATGCTGTTGGCAGATCAAGCATTTGCTATGAACGAATGGTGGATTAGGACTTTTCCTAATAATACAACCCCTGGAACACCAGAACGACATTTCAACTTCCGCCATTCACAAGCTAGGCGAATCGTTGAGAATGTGTTTGGAATAATGTCTAGCGTGTTTCGTGTGCTTAGATCAACTATGGAGTTAAATCCTGAAGTTGCGGAGAAAGTGGTATTAGCAGCAGTTTATCTTCATAATTTTTTAAGAAAACGAAACTCATGCGATTCCTATACACCAGCCGAAATTTTCGATCGTCAGCATGACGAAAATACTCTAATCCCTGGATCATGGCAAAATAATGTACCAAGTGAGTCAATGCTGGATTTACAAATAACGCCACGCAATATATCTAGAAACATGCACAACATCAGACAACACATTGCGCACGACCTTTTTATGAATAACCTGTTACGATAGGCAATAGCAGCGCACATAATCCGATGGTTATTTCAAATGCTAAGGTATTTGTTGCCTTGTACTTAAAATCTACTAAATATCGAGAACAATAAAAATATTACCGTGCTCACCGTTCGTCGTGCCTGATTTACTTGCTCCAAAAAGTTCATTGGTATATATCCATACCAAGACGGCAGCTCTACGTCGCTTGCACCTTGAAAATAAAAACATTTTGTCCTGAATATTGATGTTTGAGTTGATTTCTTTTCTAGTAAGGAAACTTACTTGATCCCGTCACACATCTCGCTGTGTATGCCTTCCTGTTGTCGTAGTATTGGATGGTTAGATTCCTCCACTTCTTTTTTGTTGTTTCCACCGGTACTCCGATCTCTTCGGCCACTGCCATCCAACTATCTTGCTTCAAAATTTTGTTTTTGAACGACTTATCCCTCTCCATCCATAAGCAGGGCCGATTTTGCACGGCACTGATTAGCCGGAGCGATGTTTCCTGATCTTTAATAGACTACAAATTGATCAAAAATGGAATGGAATTATGTAGCAAACATTTCTTTATCCACACAAAACTGGTTATATAGCTCATACATACATTTTTTGAGCGCACTTTATGATCCATCACTTAAACTTTCTGCACTGTACTGAACTCACAAACTGTACTTGAACTAGCGCAGCAACGACATGTACGAGCACTGAAACCATAACTGTCAATAAAATTCGAGAACCACGATTCTGCGCAAGGTGTATAAATTAGAAGGTGAAGTCGTCCAGTGTAAAATGACATTTCATGACTTGACATAACACTTCTGGGGTATTCATATGGGTTTTGAGGAGGTGTATCGGAAAAGGATTGGGCTTTTGACATAACTTGAGGTTGATTGCATGGATTTGATCGTTTTTTTTTGTCGTGTTTGTCGTGTTTGTCTTGTTCGATAGCTCACAGAGCGCTGCCTTAATCGAACTTGATTTCGTCAATGTGTTTCGATCGATATATTTTTCTTTCATTTGGCGTTCATAATTTATGAGTTCATCAAAAAAAAAACAAAGATACAAGACAACGATTTTTTTTTAAAAGTGGGCGTTTTTATTGATTGCTTTAATTTTTAACGATCATTCCAAAAGTTTGTTTACCATTGACATCTTTCAGAGCTGTCAGTTGCACGAGCTGCCAAGAAACTTTCATTGCTGTGAAAGAAATTTATGGACCGGCTACGTTAAGTGAAATTTTAGTTGCGCAACCAAGGTGTATAAATTAGAAGGTGAAGTCGTCCAGTGTAAAATGACATTTCATGACTTGACATAACATTTCCGGGGTATTCATATGGGTTTTGAGGGGGGGGTATCGGAAAAGGATTGGGCTTTTGACATAACGCTTCTCAAATATGGCACCCCTTCCAAAGCGACATAAAGTCACCTTCTATATTTATACACCTTGTTGCGCAACTCAAATTGTTTGTTTATTTCGCGTTTAGACGTGTTAAGTTGGGTTTCACATGAGTGAAATGAGTGTTTGACAGTTGCTGTTAAGTGAAAGTTGCAATCATTTAAAAGGCGTTTAAGACTCGACCAATATTGAACCGTCGCTTCTGAAATTTTTCACACATTTAGTTTAAGTACTGCAGATGTTGTTGAAGGTTTGTTTGATCACTATTTTTTGATAAAATCATCTAAATTTTACAATTTAAACTCAGTTTTACTAACACAAACAAAACAAGCATGTAAACAAATGCCAAGGTGTATCCACCATAGTTACACTAAGGTTTATACATCGCGGGGAAATTGATGAAGTATCAAACATTTTAAATATGTCGTTATTGTAACTATAAAATTCAAACAAAATTCTCTCAAGTATTAGGTAAAACCATAATTCTTTTCTCAATTTCTTCTGCACCGCGTAACGCCGGGGCGTCAAGCTAGTACAACATATAACGACGGCTCCCTATCATCCACAATCCAATGGGCAGGCAGAAAGGTTCGTCGATACTTTTAAACGAGCCATTCTGAAAATCTCAGCAGACGGTACCACACTTCAAGAAGCATTAGATATCTTCTTACTCGCCTACCGAAGCACACCCCAACTGGCGAATTTTGTCTCGTTATCATATCGTTACCATCTCGTTTGTTAATTATCGATCTCCATAACGAGACAAAGTGTTGCACCAAAAAAGGGGTGGGGATGCAACATTCAATCGGTTGTTTTGTGGTGGTGTTAGTGTCACACAGAGGTTACGAATGTGTGCGTGCTATTTCACCATAATGGCACGCACACTACTATATATTCCATTTCGGATGTCAAATGAGACGGAGAAGACGGTGTTGTGTTCTGCTCGAACTGCCAACGCGGAAATTTTTATTTTTCGTCGAATTCCTCCGCTTCTTCAACATTCTGCTCTCCCAAGGGCGGCTTCTTCCTCCGGTGTTATTTCTGTTGAACGAAACAAACCAATGAATAGAATTAGTGAATCGCTGTTATGGTTATGATTTTGCACTACCACTTTGTTTACTTACCGATTCTAAGATCCGGCCAACGCATTCGTGGGCGATCGAACTCCTCATCCGTTTCCCGGACCAGATCGCACATGAGCTGACATTGTTCCCGACTTGTTGATGGATCCTATTAGTTTCCGTTTAGGCGCCATGAACATTGAAAATTCAACACACTTTTGGTTTACACCAGGGATGTCAAACATACGGCCCGCGGGCCACATGCGGCCCGCAAGAACATTGGGTGCGGCCCGCGACCCCTTTGAAACATTACATCGAAAGTTTGGATCCTTGAGTATTGGCTTATAGCAAATACCAAAATATTTAATGTAATTTTTTTCACGAACTGCGAATTGCAAGAGAACTGGACGAATGTCAATTTAAACAATTTTAATAAGAAAGTGATGTGCAACTTTGCAGCAAAGGTTTTACACAGATTTTTCTAGGCAAGTGGATAAATAGTGTTTATAGAAAACAAACGTGATGAACTACAAGACCATTCCAAACAAAATAACAAATGCGGAGCAATAAGTTAGCTATTGTAATTATATACCTTTACTTTTCTAAAATCATTAACAAAATACACAATAGTGTTGAACTGCAACATATATTTCAATAAACTTGATTTGAATTCGTTAAAATTTGGAAAACGATTAACCCTCTCTTTTACTCAAAATTTGTAATTTTTTTAAGTAGTAATATAATATGAAAAAATGTGAAAATGTAAAACATGATTGACTGTTAAGATAAAACCACATTGATAAGAACATATTTTCATCACTCCAATCAATTATATGGTTTGGCCCGCGAGCCTATTTTGGGAGAAAATGCGGCCCGCGAACCTATTTTGGGAGGAAATGCGGCCCGCAAGGTGAAACGAGTTTGACATCACTGCTCTATGATAAACGCTACTCATTTCATCGAATTGCCGATCAATTGCAGTAGAAACATTTTCAAACATGTTTGTACTATCATTACAAATTAAAAAAAACGGCTAAAGATTATAAAACTAAAAACATTATAAATGTAAAGCAAACACATTTTTGCTGAAAAGCTGGTGATGATAGAAAATGATAATAAATCATCTTGATGCAGACGACCGCATAGTACGACGCGATGATAATTATTATGAGCTAATTATGTGTCCGGATTCACATTCTTCGCACAAGTAATACGGGTGGATTGCGTTGGGGCACGTTTCGCAACAAATGTTTGTACTATCATTACAAATTAAAAAAAAAACAGCTAAAGATTATAAAACTACAAAAATTATAAATGTTAAGTAAACAAATGTTTGCTGACAAAATGGTGATGATAGAAAATGATAATAAATAAAATATCTAGCATCTTGATGCAGACGACCGCATAATACGATGCGATGATAATTATTATGAGCTAATTATTTGTCCGGATTCACATTGTTCGCAAAAGTAATCCTGGTGGATTGCGTTGAAGCACGTTTCGCAACAAATTAAATCTCCTCCTTTGCAACACAAGAAACACCAATTCACATTGAGAGCTATCTGATCAAGGCTGTGTTTGGGACATATGAGCTGCTGCGTGGTAAGCATTTCCGACCCAGCCGAAATGCAGCGCCGATCCGGATGGTACGAAGACGAACACTTGATACATCGTACCAGAGCTGTTTTCTCGTTAGAGGCTTTTCCCCTTGGATCGTCGGCGACGCAGTTACTGACTATTAACGACTGCAAACTATGGAAAAAGGCGTAAACATGAAATGTGGTACTGGCGAACGCACAAGCTACCAGCACAGCGACACTTCGTTTCGTTTTTGGTTTCTTCCAACTCATCATTGCGCACAAAACAGCTTTGTTTCACAAGAACATCCTTCAACTCGCTACCCGAACAGTCGTTACAGTTAAAACGGCGCTCATCCACCATTGATTGCAGTTTCACTTGTTCCAATAGGTAGGCTGTTATACAATGCAAATGCATGTGACGGTTGCACTTCATACACTGGACCACGATTGGTGGGTGTTTACAAATGCAGCATACCGTCCTGTCCTTTGGCAGACCCTTGGAAATGGATTTCGGGTCGATCTGGAAAATAAATTCTTCTTCCAACGTAGGTTTTTCTTTTGTAATCAGTACAACAACAGAATCTCCATGTTCATCATTGTGCTCTGGCATAAATCCATCAAGCATGTGGCATAAGTTACGCAAGACTACGCTGCGCTTTTTGATGATGAGCTCCGTCACTTTTGAGCGAGGTAAGTTTCCTTGCATATTGTTCAAGCATGAATGTCTTCTCATCAGAGCTTTGATCATCTAGCAGGAATGTGCTCCCCAAATTCACAATCACTTTGATCGCCAGCTCTGTGTAATGTTTGGAATCATCACTAAAAAGGGTTCCTTTCTCTTCACTTTCATGCACCGATGCATTGGACGGTCCGGCTATACTATTCTGTATCGTGGAGATTTGCTGCAGTTTCATTCTTTTTCTTGTATGTTCTGTTGCAATCGGAATTACATCGCATGACGGACTTTCGGCAGTGGGGGGAGCGTGTCCTCTTGTTGTGTTTTCCTTGTCCTTTTATAACTCCAATAGTGTGTATTTATCTGGTTCAAAACTATTGAGTCTCTATGTCATAGAGAATACCAATGTAGATATCTTGAGACTGGTAAAGCTATTTGACTTTTCCGATACTGAGCTCGAGCGAGTGTAATGGCCACATAAAGACGTGTGTTAACCTTTTGTAAGGGACAGCGTCGATAGTTACCATCGCTTTCGGTCCTTTCAATCCAGATAGCCTCAATAGTTTTGAACCAGATAAATACACACTATATTCAGTATTTAATCATCTTGGTTTTGAGCATCTGTTTTGATCGTTTTGATCGTTTTGATGGGACCTTGTCTAAACGGACTTTGGGCAAGTGTGTTGAAATTCCGCTGGTAAATATATGTCTAATTGTTCTACATTACGCTACCTAGTTATATGACGACCGTGGTATTCATTGCGCGTCAGTACTAGTCAGGACTTGCAGTCGGCTAGCTATTTTATGTATTAATCTGTTTTGTTCTTTTAGTGCAATTTCATTAGTTCGTTTATCTTGCTTGTGTGGACAATTGTGAACATGGGAAGGCTGTAAAAGCAGCGCTGAAGGGAGCTTTGCGGAATAACTGGAAGGTAGCATCACAGCAGGCAGAGGAATTTAACGCTATTGACATTGAGATGCGCCTGGAAAAGTTTTACTTATCAGTTGAACTGGAAAGAGTCCGTTTGGCATCGATTGGAGTTATAAAAGGACAAGGAAAACACAACAAGAGGACACGCTCCCCCCACTGCCGAAAGTCCGTCATGCGATGTAATTCCGATTGTAACAGAACATACAAGAAAAAGAATGAAACTGCAGCAAATCTCCACGATACAGAATAGTATAGCCGGACCGTCCAATGCATCGGTGCATGAAAGTGAAGAGAAAGGAACCCTTTTTAGTGATGATTCCAAACATTACACAGAGCTGGCGATCAAAGTGATTGTGAATTTGGGGAGCACATTCCTGCTAGATGATCAAAGCACTGATGAGAAGACATTCATGCTTGAACAATATGCAAGGAAACTTACCTCGCTCAAAAGTGACGGAGCTCATCATCAAAAAGCGCAGCGTAGTCTTGCGTAGATTAACTCAAATGCGTAACTTATGCCATATGCTTGATGGATTTATGCCAGAGCACAATGATGAACATGGAGATTCTGTTGTTGTACTGATTACAAAAGAAAAACCTACGTTGGAAGAAGAATTTATTTTCCAGATCGACCCGAAATCCATTTCCAAGGGTCTGCCAAAGGACAGGACGGTATGCTGCATTTGTAAACACCCACCAATCGTGGTCCAGTGTATGAAGTGCAACCGTCACATGCATTTGCATTGTATAACAGCCTACCTATTGGAACAAGTGAAACTGCAATCAATGGTGGATGAGCGCCGTTTTAACTGTAACGACTGTTCGGGTAGCGAGTTGAAGGATGTTCTTGTGAAACAAAGCTGTTTTGTGCGCAATGATGAGTTGGAAGAAACCAAAAACGAAACGAAGTGTCGCTGTGCTGGTAGCTTGTGCGTTCGCCAGTACCACATTTCATGTTTACGCCTTTTTCCATAGTTTGCAGTCGTTAATAGTCAGTAACTGCGTCGCCGACGATCCAAGGGGAAAAGCCTCTAACGAGAAAACAGCTCTGGTACGATGTATCAAGTGTTCGTCTTCGTACCATCCGGATCGGCGCTGCATTTCGGCTGGGTCGGAAATGCTTACCACGCAGCAGCTCATATGTCCCAAACACAGCCTTGATCAGATAGCTCTCAATGTGAATTGGTGTTTCTTGTGTTGCAAAGGAGGAGATTTAATTTGTTGCGAAACGTGCTTCAACGCAATCCACCAGGATTACTTTTGCGAACAATGTGAATCCGGACAAATAATTAGCTCATAATAATTATCATCGCATCGTATTATGCGGTCGTCTGCATCAAGATGCTAGATATTTTATTTATTATCATTTTCTATCATCACCATTTTGTCAGCAAACATTTGTTTGCTTAACATTTATAATTTTTGTAGTTTTATAATCTTTAGCTGTTTTTTTTTTAATTTGTAATGATAGTACAAACATTTGTTGCGTAACGTGCCCCAACGCAATCCACCCGTATTACTTTTGCGAAGAATGTGAATCCGGACACATAATTAGCTCATAATAATTATCATCGCGTCGTACTATGCGGTCGTCTGCATCAAGATGATTTATTATCATTTTCTATCATCACCAGCTTTTCAGCAAAAATGTGTTTGCTTTACATTTATAATGTTTTTAGTTTTATAATCTTTAGCCGTTTTTTTTAATTTGTAATGATAGTACAAACATGTTTGAAAATGTTTCTACTGCAATTGATCGGCAATTCGATGAAATGAGTAGCGTTTATCATAGAGCAGTGATGTCAAACTCGTTTCACCTTGCGGGCCGCATTTCCTCCCAAAATAGGCTCGCGGGCCAAACCATATAATTAATTGGAGTGATGAAAATATGTTCTTATCAATGTGGTTTTATCTTAACAGTCAATCATGTTTTACATTTTCACATTTTTTCATATTATATTACTACTTAAAAAAATTACAAATTTTGAGTAAAAGCGAGGGTTAATCGTTTTCCAAATTTTAACGAATTCAAATCAAGTTTATTGAAATATATGTTGCAGTTCAACACTATTGTGTATTTTATTAATGATTTTAGAAAAGTAAAGGTATATAATTACAATAGCTAACTTATTGCTCCGCATTTGTTATTTTGTTTGGAATGGTCTTGTAGTTCATCACGTTTGTTTTCTATAAACACTATTTATCCACTTGCCTAGAAAAATCTGTGTAAAACCTTTGCTGCAAAGTTGTACATCACTTTCTTATTAAAATTGTTTAAATTGACATTCGTCCAGTTCTCTTGCAATTCGCAGTTCGTGAAAAAAATTACATTAAATATTTTGGTATTTGCTATAAGCCAATACTCAAGGATCCAAACTTTCGATGTAATGTTTCAAAGGGGTCGCGGGCCGCATGTGGCCCGCGGGCCGTATGTTTGACATCCCTGCTCTACATGATTCCCTGCGGGCAGCGGTAACTCAAAATTCCATGTCACGTCTACGTCTCTCCCGTCTCCACCCGTTTCCACCCCTCATTGGCCCACACTTTTCAAACGATGTGCAACATCGTCAACGGTCAATTGATACACTCAGCAGGCCATCCTACTCCCTCCTTCAATCGGTTTTTTTTTCGTTCTCGCTCTTTTGGGACTTAGAATATTTTTCATTCGGCCGCGGTGTGTACACACAGTGTTTGAATGTGTATGTGTTGAGTGCTTGCAAGCTTGGTGAGTATGACTTAGTTTTCATAGCAGATTGTTTACGATCCGAGACTAATCAACTTTTTCCGAGTTTTATTTTTTCGCAGATTTTAGCAAGTTTTTGGCGGATTTGGACAAAAATGGAGAGAAGAAACCGTCGTGAAATCACCAAGCGAGCAGCAGAGCTGATCAGCGAAGTGGAGCTGGAAATGGAGGCAGAATTTGAAGCCGGGAATATTGCGGAACAAGTTCGCTTGCCTATAGGAATTTCAACATTTCGGTGGCCGGGTGGTAAGTATTAAAATAGTTTATTGGTTGTGCCAGTGAAGTGAAATTGAGTTGGAAAAGTATTGTACAATTATACAAGAGAATGTACAATACGCGTGATTTCCAAAGTGTACCAAAAAGATTACCATTGAGACGGGTTTACATTGTGGCGGGTTTGCACTTTTCCCGCCAAAAGTAGCAATAACATAATCATTTGTCAATTTTTTATCTTTTCAAGATAATTCATTATAATTTTTAACTCGGGTTGTTGATTGTATGTTGATGATTATAATGGATAAATTAAATTAACCGTCACCCGTTCAACCAAAGTTACCTACGTAGCCGTTCAACCGGACTACCCGGGTATTTCCATACATTTTGTATGGGAGACTCCGTTTTCCTGTACTTCAGACTAAATTACTTTTTATCTAGACGTCGGATCGATTTGCAATTTTCAGTGAAGATATTTGAGAGTGTTTCCCAAAATATTGTATAACTTTTATAATTTTAAAAATTCATAAAGCATGTTAATTTGAGGTTCCAAAAAATTTCACCCTTCACATCAATGAAAATTTGCGCAAAAATTATTTGAATTCCTTGGAAAAATTTGTTTCTTTAGCAAACCGATAGGAAATGAGTTTTTCTAGGCATTCTAAAAGTTTCATGCCGATACGTCAATCCAATCAAAAGTTATTTGTAAACAAAATTATAAAAACTACCCATTTAGGCGGTTGAACGGGAAATGGTTAAGTTATTTTACTCCCCCAAAAATTGTGAAAAAAGAACTGATTTTGTTTTTTTACAATTCGTTCAATTTTGATAGAAATTTAAAACTCTCTGTCTTCGAACTCATGAATAAATGATTTCCAATTTCTTTTATCTCTTTTTATTTTAGATCATGAGGATGATTCGAACCAGATGGTAACGGACATTGTAAATATTGTACAAAGTGTAAGTACTGGTAATGGTGGTAATGGTGGTAGTTTAAACGGTGGTGGTTATAGAATAGTTCAGGAAGATAATGTAGGAGCTAGCGAAGGGAATAGTGATAGGGAAAATAACAACCAAGCTAGAGTAGATAGCAATCATGAAGATGCAAGCGATGTTTACTGGGGCAAAAAATATCACTTCCTCAATAACTTTGCTAGTTTCGAGGAAGCGTTAAGACATTTTTTAGTTATTTCTTGCTTGTCCCGTGAACTAGCTAGCCTGCTCCTGGTGATGTGCTGGAAATTTCTTAAATTGAAGTTTCCACGCGATTCACGAACATTCCTCCAAACTCCCACCAACGTCGGAAAGCAGTTAGCACCGATTGTTGGTGGAAACTTGTGGTATCAAGGGGTGGAGACGGTTCTAAGAAACTATTTTAGAGATATCATCCCGCAAGTATCACATTTTACCATTCAAGTGTCAGTCGACGGGCTTCCACTTTTTAAGAGCTCGGCTACTCAATTTTGGCCAGTTCTTATAAAAGTGGAAGAATTGCCAGACGCTCCGGTTATGCCCGTAGCTATTTTCTGCGGGCAAACAAAACCGGAGAGTGTCGAACAGTATTTGCGGCCGTTTGTTCAGGAAATGAACATTCTTATGGAAAGAGGCTTGAAATTCGGCGATAAAGAAGTACATTTGTCCATAAGTGCATTTATCGCCGATTCTCCAGCACGGTCATACATAAAATCAGTGATGGGATTTTCCGCCAAGCATGGTTGCACAAAGTGTACCATCCTAGGAGTACACATCAAACCGGAAAATAAAGTTATCTTTGACTCCGTGCATGCCGAATTGCGTACGGACGCTGGCTTTCGGGCTAGAGAAGACAAGGACCACCATAAGGGAATACGGACACCTCTTGAAGACTTGAAAAATGTAGATATGATAGTCAATTTTCCAGTTAGCGACCGTCTCCATCTGATTGATCTGGGAGTTAGCCGCAAAATTCTCAAAGGGTTGCTTAACAACACCTTTGAGCGTTTTGGTCGGTGGTCCTCCCAACAGAAGGACGGCGTGTCTTCGTACATTTCGAAAACACTGCTTCCTTCTGAGGTGAACCGACCATTTCGGTCCCTCGATCATGTCCCACTTTGGAAAGGAACCGAGTATAGGTCCTTTCTTCATTATATCAGTGTTGTGGTCTACAGAGATTTTATGTATTTGGATGCATATAATCACTACTTGCTCTACTTTAGCGCTGTGACGATATTTTCATCATCGGCACATAAACGCTATTGGCCATTAGCGGGAAGACTCCTTACAAAATTTGTTAAGGAGTTTAAGACCCATTATAGTCGATCCCATTTGACAAGCAATGTCCACAATCTCCATCACGTGCATGGAGACGTTGTGGTACATGGACCGCTTGATAATTTTTCAGCGTATTGCTTTGAGAACCATTTACAACACCTCAAACGCTGTGTGAAATCGGGAGCGAAATGTTTGGAGCAAGTGGCAGTACGAACGCATCTATATGCATCAATTCATACTGCCGCTTGCCAGCCACCAAAGTTTCCTATCTTGAAGGCGAAGGGTGCTGGGGTGCACGTAACAGCTGATTTCGTCCTTTTGCCAAATGAGAAAGATCAATGGTTTCTGACCAGATCCAATGGCATAGTTAAGTTTTTGGAAGCGAAAAAAAATAATACGCGCGTCTTTTTGCTTGGAAACCAGTACACTGCTCAGACGGAGATGTATGAAATCAATACGGAGGACGAGGCTGGACCTATCCAGTTATCGTCCTCCTGTATGAAACTCTTTCAAGTTCATAAAAACACTCCGTCTCGGCGGGTGTTAGTACCCCTTTCATCTGTACTTTGTAAATTAGTTTATATTCCCTTACCTGCTCGCTCTCTTTCCCGCTATCCTGTCAACCCTACCCTTCTGAATTCTTTGCTTTCATTCCTTTACTACATACTTTTATGCCTGACTAACAAATTTTACTAACCCTTTTCATGAATTTGTAATTGCAACTACCACCTTCGTACTGGTTATTCGCTACCCGAGACGTGGGACGACTGCTTTTGCCGCTTTGATGCCCCCACAGTGATTTGTTTGATCGTTTGGAATTAGAAATTCATTATGATCAAGTCACTGTGGATAAGGGCCCTGCGGGTGACCATGCAAAACTGGCTGAAATCCCATCCATTGTAGATAGATGTACATATTAGGATAAATGTATATAGTAGTATTTATTATAAAAATAAATTAGTAAATGTATATAGTAGTGTTGAAGTAGTATTATTGAATTTAAAACTAAAATAGTTTATGGGTATAATGATGACCGTGCTGATTTCAAGCCTCTGGCGGCCGCTGCGTCTTCATGATAGGAGGGATCTAGGAGTGGATAGGATTTTTTTTAATAGGGCAAACATCCACTAACAATACTAACATTTTTTTCTTTAAAATATATATCTTGTGGTGGCGGAATAAAGGTTACAATTAATAAAATTTGAATTAAATCTGTAAACAAACTAACTCTTGGATTTGGGATACTTTGGTGAAATGTTTTAAACTAATAGCATGTATTACTAAGGTGAAGGTACTAAGTATAATACGTTAATGTTGATGGAATGAAATGAATTGTGTTTTGAAATGATTGCATGTATGTGGTGGAAGCTAGGGTTTAATAAACAAATGTTGATGATGATTTGTTTTGATGATGATGTTAAATTAATTTCAGTAACGGAAGTGAATAGTCCTGAGCATCGCGCGCGTTAGCGTGGTTTTCGAAATATTTCTAACACCCGCTCGTATGAATTTTGATTTCAATCGTTCAGCTCAGGGCTATGCATGGGTATGTGGAGGGCATCATCAACATTTAGGTACCTATAAGTAACATTTAAAAATTACTTCAATTTCGGATGCTTCTAAAGTACAAGTTTGGGGCAAATAATTCCTGGATTCTAATATAATTCATTTTGTACAAATTCATTTCAGTTCAAATTTAACATTTTTTTTCAGTTCAAATTCAAAAATTCATATTACCTACAACTAACTGTACAACTAACTGACTAACTACGTAAGTAACTTACTGACTACCTAACTAACTAACAATGTAACTAACTCTAAACTTATCTTAACTAAAACCTACTAGCTAAATCTAGCTTAACTCTAGCCTATATACAAATGAAAAGTCACCTGGAGAGAAGCTAGGGTTTTTGTACCCTTTTGTATGGCCCTTTAATATACGGTGCCTTAACACCTAGGCTTCTCTCCAGGTGACTTTTGGCGTTTTGCAATTTTTTCATAATTAATTTTTTTACATTGCTTTCATGGGTGTCGGGACCCCCCACTTTTTTAAAAAACTTCAGGACTTCTCCCATGTTTCCAAACGCCACCTTCTGGCCCTTAACGCTGCCGGCCGTGTATCCGGTCCAGGTGCACTGCGTTGCAAACACTGGGTCGAGGAGCTGGTGGAACGCAATATTCATGCGTTGTTCTGAACGCATTTCGGCCGGGTCAATCTTGGAAGCCAACCACTGCATTACTGAGGAGACATAATCCTCCTCAAGCAATGCTGTGTTAAAGGCTTCCAACATTGACGCGGACGAAATGCGTTCGAACGTGAAGGTGGACAAATCGCAAGCTGGCTCGTCTGATGCCGTTGGCATAGACTGACCAGCGTACAATTTGTCTACCTTCGCACCAATCTTACTCACCAGCTTCCTCGTCCCGTAAATTCCCACAAAGTTTTGGTACACCAGCGTTTGCAACGCAGCGCACCCTCCGGTACACGGGGCCACTACCCTGAAACGAGTAAAAAATCAAATATTAAATTAAAAAAACTTGCACCTTTCCACCTGTACTTTACCTGTCCTCATTGCCTGTAACTTTTGGTGTCTCTGGTAATGTCGGTTTTGGCACAGTACCAGCTGCTTCCATTTTTCCCGACCTGAAAACAAAAGAAAAACATCACCATGGGCATTAATTACCGAAAGAAGCACACACGGAATATGATCACCTTCACACAGTACTTACATAGATTCCATGATGATGTCTGAAAATAACAATTGATGCAATTAATAAATTAAGAAATCAAAGAAAGAATAAAATCACTTTTGCTTACCTTTGCTGATTAATTGCAATAAACAAATGATGATTGACGTTTGGCCGCTGTAATCACCCACACTGAAGGCATGCACTGTGAAACGCACACATTTTTTATTGGCCATAATAATTAAAATTTTCTGAATGCTTCCCTTTTCTTTATTTAGAACAATAAACGCATTCATCTCCAGAGCAGGATTGATTTTGATAACGTTTATTACCATAAAACATATAGTATTGTTTATAAAGAACATGGGAAACACGATATAAAAGCTTTTTGCAGCAAACGGTTTTTGCCGAAAATAAATATTGTTCATCCCAATGTGCCAAGCGAAGCTGTCACTTGACAGCCCCACTTCTGCCACCTTGAACAAAGCACATGGAAAGTGGAGTGCGTGCAGTGCAGTGAAATTAATTAATAATTCTAATAAAAATAGAACTATGATTGGTTTTTCAGTGTTCTATTGTGTTGTGTCCATAAGGTTTGTAATAGAACATTTGTTAATCAACTGTTTCTTTGCTTCCAGCTCGCACAACACTTGAACGTTTGTTCCATCGTGTTGTTTACATTGTTGATCTTCGGACGCTGCTGCTGCTGGCGTTCCCTGATGCATCATAAAATCTACGATATCAAGCCGATTACAGATAAGTATTCCTTATAAATTCCACGCATAAGTCTAATGTGGTGTTTTTTATTTTCAGAACACCGTAGAACTGGTAGACATTCACCGGCAGCGTGTTGATGGGATGAAGTTTGGTCAGAAAATCTACATACGCCAATGGTATAACCTTCAGCCGTACATTACCGTTCGTTTGAGTTGGCACACGATCGGTGAAAACGCTAGCTGTGCCTTGGAGCGGAACGCACACGTCCGGCTAAGCCAACGGTTCCCGGTGGACGGTGGCGCATTCAACTGAAATTCGCGGGCCGAGTACTTCAGGCAGCAGTTGCAGCGTCTCGCGATGATGAAGGACAAAATTTCGGACATTCGTGCCAATCGGACGTCCGGTTATATGAGTAATGACATCGGCAACGAAGGGTAAAACGCGTAAAAGAAGCGGAGGCGTGTAATGGTAGTGTGACTGACACTTTTGTTTCCCAAATCTTCAGGTTAAATGAAGTCAATCTGGACTCAAGCATCGTGCCAAAGCCACAATCGTGCCGCGGTTGGCAGACGACGATTTTCATCGACGTGTAAATCACCGCGTCGAACGATAAACACAGGTTCGGGTTTACGATGCTGCCTGCCTCCGAAGATCCGGACGAGCAGAGAAAGTTCCGGGCGAGCATCCGAAGCAGCCTTTCGATCAATCGATGAATTGATTGATCCACGGCGATGACAAGATTTATTTATAAGTACATATTTTATTGTATTCAAATTAATTTATTGTAATCAAATATAATTAAATATACGTGTTTAAGAAAGAAAAATAATTTGTGGAACTGTGCTGGGTTTATTATTATGATGACCATCACTATAGGGGGCACACGAGGGGTACCCATCACTAACCCACACAAGCGCAAAAATCACTCACGAGGGTAACTCAGACGGTCTTCTGGTCCGATCGGATCCGGTCAGGGAAGATACAAGTACGGGCTAGTGAAGACCGCCGCACTACACTTTTCACGCGATGCTACACATTTCTGCCGCTAGGGTTGACCGACATAAAGTGCACCAACACACATTCGGGTTGCTGTGCAGTGTGGGAATGCTACACGATCGGCTCCGCTATTGTAATGTGTCAGACTGAAAGGGCAGATGTGACTTCTCCCCTAGCACACCGGTTCATCATTAGAACGAGAAGGAAGACAAAGTGTGCAAGAGAAAGCTGACAGTTCTGGACTCGCGGGGGTAGGAATCTGTGGAAACGGGGCAATGTTGCATGTTGCCGTCAGTTGGGACCGAACTCTGTTTCTGTCTGAATTGTCCAAATCGCCAGCGGAAAAGATGCTAGGTAGGTCGATACGTACCTCGTTGGATTTGCTACGTCCGGCACCAGCATTCCAACGATCCTACAACGGTGCCTACTACCGGACATAACAGAGAGTTCAAGCCGTCGGACCAAATTTACGCTAAGCGCTATTCGCGAAATGGATGGAGTTGGGTCGCAGGTACTATCATTGAGCGACTTGGAGCGGTTCTCTACAAGGTCAAGACCTTTGACCAAAAGATCATGAAGAGTCACGTGAATCAGCTACGCGAACGACACACACCATCTCAACGAGGCACAGCGGGTCCTCATCAGCGACGTTTACCTTTAGCGGTTTTGTTGGACTCGTGGCACCTGGCAACGTCGCAGAAACCGTCAGCGCCTCAGGCGCAAACGCCAGCCGTACTTACCGTGGATCCAGGATTCACTTCGGTACTACCGCAGCTGATGTCGACGGAAGAAACTTAACCATGCGCATTATCATCAGCATCCGGCACGCACGCGCCGATTCCTCAAATTTCTAAGCCCCCAGCACAGTCACTACGCCGGTCTTCTAGGCAACGAAAACAGCCCGGTAGGTTCGACCTGTATCGTCGTTTCTAAAGGGGGGGAGATGTTATACGCACGTACGCAGCCAGCCACTGCGCTCTCCGAGAAACGTCGGGTTTCATCGGTTGACGCGCAGTGAGATGCGAGATGGTTGATCGTGCCTTCCAGGCACGCCAGATCAAAACAAGATAGATCGTGCGATAAGGTTATTCATGTCTCGACCACCGAGGTCAACACTTGTACTATCGGAATAAAGCAAGTGTAAGCCATCTCCAACCTTTGGGTTTTTACTTAACTCGCATCCCCCCGTTGAAAGAACATAAAAGATAGTGTTGCCAAGTCAACGAGCAGCAGTGTGTGAGTTAGAGAAGTGAGATGAGGAACGAGGAGTACGGTCGGATCAACGTCCCTTCATGAGAGGAAGGAGAACGAGAGCGGTCAGCTGATCGATGAGTTTATCCATTACTCATCGATCAGCTGATAGCTCTCGATCGAAGCTGATAAGCTATCGAGGCACGTTGACCCGCCCGATGCTAAGTAAGATAAAGATGGAAGATGAGAGAAAGGAAGTCTTCCTCGGCGGAGCGTGGAGATAGCCTTTCTTTTGGAACTGTGCCACCGCCGAGGAAGGACGACATAAACTTTAATACAACCTAGAAATTTTATTCAATATTTACGTCCAAATAAAGGGTTAAATATCTTAGCATCAAAGCAATAAGACTTAGAGTTTTAACATCTTAAAGTTTATTTCCTTGATTGCGGGTGCAGGCTTAGAAAAGGCAAACGGCTAGAATTGTCAGTAAGAAGTTGACAGTTGACAGTGGACTGTCATAGCACTCGGTTGTGTCGTTTGTCTGCGAGCTTATCATTAAGTTTTTTCGTTGATTTTTCTGCTGATTTTAGTCTGAACTTGTTGAGAATTATGCGACATCCAACCCGGATGATATAAACTTAAGAACTATGTTGTTTGACATAAGCTGAACCTGTCAGTCGCGTCAAGCCAGTTACACTCACCACACATGTCGAAAGAATAAACTCTGCGTTAAATCAAAAGTCTATAGGTTATGCCCAGATAAGCAACGAGAATTGGCCGTTCACGGTATCCCGCAGTTCGCCGGAACCGGCTTCGACACATGGAAATTCCGGGTTCAGATCCATCTGGAAGCCTGGAAGGTGTGGGACGCGGTGGTGAAGGATGGGCCAGCAGACGACAAAGAGGCGGTGAAATTCCAAGAAATGGACGCCAAAGCAAAAGCTATACTGCACTATGGAGCGAAAAGAGCAAATTGCCGGGATAAAAATCGTATTCAAATGTTTTGCAATTTTTTCATTGTAATATCGTGTAATCTTTATTTTTATAAATCTCAGTTTCAAAGTCCCGTGATGAGATGAGGCAATAAACCCTATAATTTTACAGTGCACGTGAAGCATGCTTTTTACAACCTGACTCTAAGTGGAAACGGGACTCGAACACGGGTTTACCAAGAGCGAAGCAGTAGTCTTGCCGAGGAACCATAGCACAAGTTAGAAATAGTGAGGAAATATCGCTACTTGAATGGCAAACGCAGATTTTGAAGAAAAATTTTATTTCGTACTATAAAAGAATTTCGCATTCGGGATTCGAACACCAAACCTCTGATTCAAGGCTCGAGCACCACTACCAGTACACCAGTTGTACGAGTGGATAGCTTAGGGAAAATACAGGTATATATGGCTATGTGAATAAATTGAACCACCAAGCTGTTAATTTAAAAATGGTTATGATAATTTGAAATCTATGTAACAAAATATGATCAGATTTGAAAAAGTACATTAAATATTTAAAAAAATCATGAAAAAAATTTTTTACAACTGTCAACAAAAAAGTTTTTCCTAGCCTAGATTCGAACTCCGATCCTCCGGAACAACACTCATGCACTTTGCCCCCTAGACTATTGATGAAAGAAAACTTCCGCGTGATATCACAGATACTGATATGTCTGTAGGCAATCTGAATGTAGCATAGAAAATGGACCAAGAATAAAAACTTTAGTCACGTTTTTCCTCCCCGAGCTTCGCCGGGGCTTCGAGCTAGTACTAATATATAACACGAAATTATGGTGTTTCTGGACAATCCCGCCAGGTGGCGCTGCATATTTTTGTATTTTTCTATGGGTCAATCTTTTTTTTATATTAACTTACAGATTTTTTTTGTTTGATATAAAAAAAATTAAATTTACTACAAACTTTCATTCAAAATATTGTCATCTGAAAAATAATTGATATTTAAAGCATCTAACGCGGACATAACGTCTCCTAACGAAGAGCTACTATCTGAATATTCTGAACTTATAATGGTACAAATGTGTATAATGTTACAAATGGTACAAGTTCTTGGTTTTGAATTGGCAAGGGACTAGTACTATTTGAGGAGCTGTAATCTACGAAAAAGGGTTATAAAGGCCAGAGATATTGTTAAAATGTATGGATCGGATGATTGTAATGCTCTCATAAAAATGTCTTTAATATTGAATTCTCGTTACATTTTACGGACGTGTTCTCGTCTATCCCTTCTTTATATTTTATTTCTACCTTCTGCTGCTTCCTCTCTATAGGATCCCAATGGTGCTGGGGCATTTACAATGTTTTCACCTACATGCGCAAGAACTTTATGGACAGAAAAAGGCATTTTGTACCAATTGTAATGATGTATGTAAAACATGTATGTGTCTTTGCAATATAGACTAATAGTTTTTGGATTTAAAGGCTGTGAACAGTTGATGACTATTAAAATATTTCGAAACCTTTCTATAAGTTCTGTTTCTATTTGCAAAATATCGCTCAATTTTTCTATGTTTGAAAAAGCCCGACGACAAACATTTCCCGTCGTACTATTTCTACCCATTTACCTTGGTTCATCTACTTTAACACTAAATTTCTTGTACATCTTTTCCAGTATAATTTTTTTTTCGATCATTGTATATGTTTTTTATAATTTTTAGTAACCTTTCGTTTTTTGTGTACGAAATGTGAGGCAAGCATTCGAAAAATCTCATCCAACAGTGCAGTGTAGTGGTATAAAAGTCATAAGATAAATTCTCAGGATTTGAAATAAATCCATTTTATAAGTGCTCTACATTGTTTATTTCTGTTGGTTTTGCACCATATATACAACATGTTTGCGTATACATAGTGTCGGTTAAATATGCCAAAATTTTTCCATCAATTCAAATCATGTAAAATGAATAATTTTCAGTCCCATAAATTGTTTCATTTAGCTGAATTGTATAAGGAACTAACGTGGTTATTTGGCTTTTGATATCATCTACTGTTTGTATAACATTTTCGTTTGGAATCTTTCGCAAACTTGATCACAATTGGCCTTCAGCACCAATACTTTCGGGCATCAGGTTTATCCAGATGATTTCTGAATTGTCACTAATGAACGAAAAACGGATAGGCGTTAATGCCGATACTAGTAAATCACTGTCTGATGCGGTATTTTCTCCGGAACCATGAAACAGTGGATTGTAAATGCTGTGTCCACTAGATCCGTCAATGCCCCACGAGCACAATAATACGACGTGGACGGTGTCGCAAGATTTCTGCTTTTTGTATTTCAATTATTCTACACGCAGTGTGATTCACCAACTCTTGAAGATTAACTTCAACTTTTACAGGTAAGGGTACAAACAGAATAAAGTGTTAGAGTGTATTATTCCGAAGAATTTTGGGTATAAAAAGATGGGTTTGTGAGCTGTAGACCAAGTAAAAGCGACCTAATACATTCAAAGCAAACCAAACCACATTTCACTCTTTGCCATTGACTTGGCTTGTCTTTCCCCTTTTACGTGATGTTCAACCTCTACCCTGCTTCACATTTTTACGATACGATCATCGACTTATACTTCATTGAATGAGAATTTCATATATTTCTTACCACACATGATGCTGCATATGGCATGATGGAGACGCCTAGTAGATGATAAACTATAAGCTTCACATATAAAGTACAGAATAACGTAAAGATGCGCGCGTATGCGCAAAAAAAAACTATCATTTATTGTTACAAAACATTCTAGACTATAAGTGGGTATGCATCATATTACAATCTTTCAAAATCCTTAGCGATGGCGTAAGGTTAAAAACAGAAAATTGAAAAATGTTCCAGGAGTTTTCCGAAACAATGCTTAATATTTTGTGACATTCAATTTCAATTTACTTAAACTGTCAACAATTTTAAAGCATGATAATATACCTTTTCAAAACTGTGCTTGAAATTCGATTCCGACCATTATTATAGGAGTTACAGACCTTCAAAGTTGATGGATTTTTTCCAATTTTTCATGCAATATTTTCACAAATCTTGACTTTGACGGGCTGTTTCTCAGAACCTGGAAGAACAGGGGCTCTAGTTTTTGGGTCATTTCTTAGTTTCATCTTGTAGTTTAAGAAAACATATCTCATTTTTCTGAAATCCAAAAATGAATTTTTTAATTTTATCCCGGCTTCGCTCCATCGTGTACTGGTAAGCCTAATATCGGATGAATATCTAGGCTGCATTCGAGAGAAGTCTACGGTAAAAGAAATGTGGAAGGCTCTCGAAGACACATTCGAGAAAAAGTCGGCAGGAAAGCAAACAGTTATCAGAAGGCAGCTTGCACGGCTCGTTCGAAAGTCGAGGAAAGTGACGTTTGCTCAGCTCTTGACTTGACCCTTCCGGAATCTTACGATCCCCTAATAATCCCCGCTCTTGACAATCTACCGGAAGCCGAATTAACATACGAGCTGATGAAAGTCCTGTTGTTAAGCGATGAGTCGAAGCGGTTAGATCGACTGTATAGCTATGAAGAAAAGCCTACTGCGTTTGCTGGAGAACATCGTAAGAAGTACGAAATCAAAAAATTCTCAGGAAAATGTCATGGCTGTGGCAAACGTGGTCACATGAAGAAAGACTGTCGAAACAAGACGAATGCCAACATTGCAAATGGATCAAGATCGGTCGTGTCCACGGCGGATGATGTCAGATGTAAGAAGCTATCAGATGAAGGATCGGAAAAGCTCGAGTTTATTCTTGACTCAGGAGCCAGTGATCACATGGTAAATTCGAAGCAATATTTTGCATCTGTGGAACCACTGCAGCAACCGGTGTACATCAACGTAGCAAAGAATGAAGAAACGCTCGTGGCAAAGGAAGTAGGTGTCATCAATGGAATGAGCAATCATGGAACAATGATGAACGCAACAGATGTCCTGTATGTTCCATCTTTAAGGAAAAATCTAATGTCTGTGAACAAGTTAACTAAGGCAGGCGTAGATGTGCATTTCAAAGAAAAGCAAGTTACCTTTAAGATAAATGGAGAAACGATCGCCATAGCGTATCAGCGAGAAAACCTCTATGTTTTAGAGATGGAGATGCAGCATGCCAATGCAAACACAGCTGAAGTAGAGTGTGCTGATCTCTGGCATCGTCGACTTGGTTACATCAGTGAAAGTGGCATGACCACTCTGGTGCGTGAGAATCTGGCCCTTGGTGTGAAATTCAAACCTAAGAAGCTGAAGTTTAGTGACGTATGTGCTCTTGGTACACATTGCCGTGAGCCGTTCAATGGTACGAGAGACAGAGCATCCCGACCGTTGGAACGTATTCACTCCGACGTATGTGGACCTATCGACCCTCCGTCGTGGAAAGGCCACTGTAATATACTTTAAGTAATAAATCATAATAGAATTTATTTTTAAATTATAGAAAATAGAAAACGATCAAAACTGTTTGAAATTATTTATAGCTAGATATTAATTATGGTAAAGGATCAGGTGTATAGATTAAAGGTGTAAGATTAATAGTTTCGTTAAGATAAGGATAGAAGTTAAATTGAACTAGGCAGTCTAGATAAGATAGAACGGTAATATATTAAAAAGAGACAGATAGTTGTTTCCCCGTAAATAATAAATTATCCATAAATTTCGATTCAAATAATATATTAATTAAATAGGAGACACTCTCAACAGATAGGTAATTTAAATTAGGTTAGTTTAAGATATGATTTAGGTAGGATAGTACTATTAGTAAACATTAAAAGTAAAAAGATAGGATCAAATTGCGCAGCATACTCAAGCGGTCACCTTGCGCGCAATTACGCGGTGCTACCAGGCTTTTGTTCAAATTTATATAAAAACGCGCTACGAACGATGTAAAAACCCATTCGCAATAAAGTTATCGGTGAAGCTCGAACAAGCTTCGAAGTTTAAAAATAAAGTGTTTCTCCTATCCGAGATAAATCATATTACATGGCGACCGTGACGTGGAGCCTGAATCTAAAAAAGTAATAATTATTAAAGTGCAGTTAAGTGAAAATTCTAAGTCCTACGAAAAAGAGGACTTTGCGGATTATTTGGGAGAAAACAAAAAAAAAATATTAAAATCAGTTAGTGCGAATTCAAAGTCCCATATAAAATTGGACTTAGGCCGAAAAAATAAAAGTATTTTAAAATTCTAAGTCCAACGAAAAAGCGGACTTAGTGGATTGTTTGTGAAAAATCAAAAACCAACTTTGATTAAGTGCAGTGGTGGAAATTTCAAAGTCCCATAAAAAATCGGACTTGGACGCAAAAACAAAAAATTGTGAACAAATTCTAAGTCCCATAAAAACGGGGACTTAGTCGAATTTGGAAAATTTGGTGAAAAAAAAAAAGGACTCAGACGGCAGTGTTAAAATAAAAAAGTGTTTTAGTTGAAGTGAGTGAGCGTAATAGGAGTGAGTGCCATAACGATCATAGAAACAAAAAAAAAAAGGACAGCTACAGTCCAGCAAAAGTGAGAGATTTAATCGTGAGTTGGATTATTACTTCGGACACCAACAAATACCGCCTTACCGCGGGACAGCAGTCACCGCCGTAGCGGAACAGTGAAACAAAAAATAATAAAAAAAAAAGACAACATCGTAGCGGCGAACGAGTACATACAACTACCTAGCACCACGTAGCGGCTTCTACCCAGCACCAGCAGGTACCACCCAGCACCAGCGGTATAGGGACAACATTATTTACCACTACCGAGGCAAGCATACGTAAACCCTTAAAGGGCCAAGGTTAGTAGGGAATTTTTTTATTATTGTAAATGGGATATTATATTTAAAAAAAAAAGGTTCAAAAAAAAAATGTGCTACTATTGATATCAGTCAAAAAAAATTTTTTTTTTTCGCGTCCTGCTCATTGGTTTTATTTTCCTCCTACACTTTATATTTTGTCATTTGCCAGCATCAATTGGTGCATGGATGAATTGGAAGAAAAAGTTCGTAGGCTCAAAACATTGGAAATTCGTCTAAGCGATCCAAACAAAAGTCACAGAACGTGTAAACTTACAAGTGATAGGCTACTAGCTACACAAATAGTAGCTGGAATTCAAGCCGATATTATCCAATTGGAAAAAGTTATTAGCGAAGAAGAAATCAATTCCATAATTCTGCGTTCCCGATATATTTACTCTAACATAATATCTCACATAAACCAACACCTAGGCATAGCTCGAAAACATATAACTTTCAAAACACTTTCCAAACTGGTTATAATTTTCAATAGAATGGCTCAGTTAGATATTAAAGTAGCCACAGCACTCGTACAAGTGTACGATGGTTCCGCTGATAATCTTGATTCTTTTGTAGATTCCGTAACTTTATTAAAAGATTTATCAGGAAGTGTTCAGGAACAAACAATAATTAAATTCGTGAAAACAAGGTTAACTGGCAAGGCACGTTTAGGACTACCTCTGAAACTTGAAACCATAGAGCAATTATTGAATGATGTAAAAACCAGGTGTCAGTTAAAAGTATATCCAGACAACATTGCAAACAAACTCAAATGTCTAAGACCAAAAGACACGCAATCACTATGCGACGAGGTAGAAAAATTAACAACAAAGCTTAAGAATTTATACTTAGAGAAAAATATCCCAGAAAATGTCGCCAATGAAATGGCAGTTAAAATTGGCGTCACAACACTTATAGAAAAAATAGACAATCCAGAGACCAGATTACTGCTTAAAGCAGCCGCATTCTCTTCAGTCTCGGCAGCTTGTGAAAAAGTAATAGAAAATGAATCAAGTAATACCTCACAAATCATGCCTGTAAGACATTCCGGTTACGGCAATTATTATAATCAATTCCAACAGCCACCTCACTTTTCAAATAAAAATAGATACCCAAACAGATACCAAAAGTACCAAAACTTTAACCAATCATATTCAAATCGTAACAGATACAACAATAATTATGACCACGGATTTCAAAATAAAAACAGTTACAGAAATCAAAATAACTTTAATAATAGGCAAAACCACAACAACAATAAATACAATAATAGCAGGAGAAATAATTATTCAAACAGCCAGAACTTTGCCCCAAGGGACAATAATGATAATAGGCAATTCAATGAATCATCAAATAGGAGAACATATCCAATAGAAACTACACGCGAAGAGGACTCTTTTTTTAGAACAAAGAGAACAACCTCATACCGAATGCCAATCCTCACAATAAATCTTACAACAAATAATTCAATATTAGTAAAAATAGATTTATCAAACAACACATACTGCAACCTCCTTATTGATACAGGTGCAGATATTTCACTCCTCAAAATCAACAAAATAAGTAACGTAAAAAGTATTAATGAAAATATGAAAATCAAATTGACAGGCATCAGTAGTAATTCAATCAATACTTTGGGAACAGCCTATGGCAAAATAACTTTTGGAAATACATCATTGTGTCAAGAATTCAATATAATTCCAAGTTCAATAGACCTAAACGTAGACGGCATTTTAGGTAGAGATTTCCTTACGAAATATAAGTGTTTAATAGATTACGAGCATTGGCTCCTTACCTTTACGTGGAAAGGTATAACGATAGAGCACCCAATTGAAGAAGATAAAAAGTATACTTTTACTATCCCTGCTAGAAGTGAATTTATACAAAGTATTTTTTCACCCAAAATCAAGGAAGACTCATTAATACATTGTCAAGAAATACTACCTGGAGTATTTTGTGGAAATTCAATTATTTCAAAGGAATGCCCATATGTAAAGTTCATAAACACAACAGAAAAAGACGTGCGTATAAACAACAAAAATTTCAACCCAACAATAGAACCACTCAAAAACTATACCATTTTTTGTGCTAAACAGAATAAATTGAGTAGTAGTTCCAGATTAAATACCATTCTAGAAAAATTAAATATAAATGACACTCCACAATTTGTTCAAAATGATTTAAAGAAGCTTATATCAGACTTTTCAGAACTATTTTGTCTAGAAAATGATCAAATAACAACAAACAATTTCTATGAACAATCAATTCAACTCAAAGATAATAATCCGTTATTTATACCAAATTATAAGCAGATATATTCTCAAACCAATGAAATAAATGCCCAAGTTAATAAGATGTTCGAAAACCAAATCATAGAACACTCAACGTCCCCATATAATTCACCAATTCTTCTAGTACCAAAAAAATCCCAAGATAGTTCCAAAAGATGGAGATTAGTTGTCGATTTCCGACAACTAAACAAAAAAATTCTTCCTGACAAGTTTCCCCTACCCAGAATAGACACAATATTGGACCAATTGGGGCGAGCCAAATATTTTAGCACCCTCGATCTCATGTCAGGGTTCCATCAAATACCTTTAGAACAAAACTCAAAAAAATACACTGCATTTTCAACTCCCACAGGGCATTATCAATTTACCAGATTACCATTTGGGCTTAATGTAAGTCCCAACAGCTTTCAACGGATGATGGCGATAGCCATGTCAGGCCTGAATCCAGAAATAGCCTTTGTATACTTAGACGACATCATTGTCACCGGTTGTACGGAAAATCATCACATTGAAAATTTAAGTAAAGTTTTCAAAAGATTGAAAAATTACAATTTGAAGTTAAATCCGGAGAAATGTAAACTCTTTAAAAGCGAGGTAACATATTTGGGACACAAAATAACGGAAGCCGGAATATATCCAGACGATTCTAAGTACCAAGCAATTAAAAACTATCCAATACCAACTAACGCAGATGAAGTGCGCAGATTTGTTGCCTTTTGCAATTATTATCGAAAATTCATAAATAACTTTGCTAAAATCGCAAAACCATTAAATGATTTACTTAAAAAGGGCACTACTTTCAATTGGACGCAACAATGTCGTCAATCTTTTGATTTATTAAGAGAAAAACTATTGTCGCCCACTGTCTTAAAGTTCCCAGATTTTGAAAAAGATTTCACAATCACGACTGATGCATCAGACTCAGCATGTGGGGCCATTCTTTCTCAAACCTTCAATAACAAAGATCTCCCTATAGCTTACGCCAGTAAAAGTTTTACGAAAGGAGAAAAAAATAAATCAATTATTGAGAAAGAATTAACTGCCATCCATTGGGCAATTAATCACTTTAAACCCTATGTGTACGGCAGAAAATTCAAAATACGAACCGATCACCGCCCACTGACCTATTTATTTGGCATGAAAAACCCTTCATCAAAACTCACTCGCATACGATTAGACCTTGAGGAATGTGATTTTGAGTTGGAATATATAAAAGGTAAAAGTAACGTAGGTGCTGATGCACTTTCCAGAATTAAAATAGATTCTGAATATCTAAAACAACAAATACCGACGGTAAAGGACGAAGATGTAATAAGGATGAAAAATAAAACAATACTCAGAGTAAATACTAGAGCAATGAGTAAAGCTCACGACAAGAAAGAAGAAGAAATAGAAGAACAGGAAATTATAAATATACCAACAATATGGGAAACAGATAGGCCATCCCAAGTAAATAAATTATTGAAATTAAAAACTGACATTAAACAAGAAAGCATAGAAATTGGAATTTACAATCATAACGGAATCAAAAAGCTAGGAGGCACGAAATTTAATCTCAATGATGAAAAAGGCCAAAATGGAAGTCTGATTCTCGAATCAGCTCTTCTAGAGTTATGCCAAATCCTGAAGAGATTTAATCGTGACAAAGTAGCCATATCAGTTCATGATCAAATATTTTCGTTATATAGTATCTGTACCATAAAGGAAATCGCAAACAATGCCATTTCCGGTATCGAGATAATAATATTCAAGCCACCTAGGATGCTTACCCGAAAATCAGATATAAATAATACAATGAATAATTATCATACGACCCCAACAGGAGGTCACATTGGACAATATAGATTATATTTAAAAATTCGAGAAAAATTTAAATGGCAAAATATGAAGGAAGACATAAAAAAGTTTGTTAATAATTGCGAAGCTTGCAAGAAGCATAAAATTACAAAACACACAAAAGAAAAAGAAACTATTACATCCACACCCGACAAACCATTCCAAGTTATATCCATTGATACAGTTGGACCATTACCACGGACTAATAATAATAACAGGTATGCTGTTACAATACAGTGCGACCTGAGTAAATTTGTTGTCATAATACCAATACCCAACAAAGAAGCTAATACAATAGCTAGGGCAT
The DNA here is from genome assembly GCF_943734705.1 of Anopheles coustani. Taxonomy (NCBI): domain Eukaryota; kingdom Metazoa; phylum Arthropoda; class Insecta; order Diptera; family Culicidae; genus Anopheles; species Anopheles coustani. The sequence continues at coordinate 1,378,756 of NW_026525048.1, forward strand.
TGATTGAAAAATTTATATTGGTATACGGAAGTTTTATGGAATTGAGATCTGACCAAGGACTTGAGTACAATAACGAAATACTAACAAAAATATCGGAGATCCTCAAAATTAAACAAACTTTTGCCACAGCCTATCACCCTGAGACTATTGGATCACTTGAACGAAGCCATAGAAGCTTGAACGAATATTTGAGAACCTTCTCTAATGAGCACCATGATGATTGGGATGACTGGACACAGTTCTATCAATTTGTGTACAACACAACATGTCATACTAATACACAATTCACTCCATTCGAATTAATCTTTGGAAGGTCACCAAATATACCACAAGATGTTTACAATGGCAAAACAGACCCAGTGTATAACATAGAGCAATACTACTATGAGATGAAGTATAAACTACAGAAATCTAATGAGCTCGCACGTGAAAATTTAATAAAAGAAAAAATAAAAAGACAAAGCACTCAGAACCAAAATATAAATCCCATCAAGATAGGGCTAGGCGATCAAGTGTATTTAAAGAACAAAAATAGGAAAAAACTAGATCCTTGCTATATAGGACCATATACAGTTATACGAATAAATGACCCAAACTGTACAATTAAAAATAAAACTACCGCTAAAGAGGTTATAGTGCATAAAAATAGATTAATTAAGAAATGAAAAGTATACGTAATTACACTCATAATCTTCGTTCCATTCCATACACTTTTCATTTTTTTTAAGGGGAAGGATGTAATATACTTTAAGTAATAAATCATAATAGAATTTATTTTTAAATTATAGAAAATAGAAAACGATCAAAACTGTTTGAAATTATTTATAGCTAGATATTAATTATGGTAAAGGATCAGGTGTATAGATTAAAGGTGTAAGATTAATAGTTTCGTTAAGATAAGGATAGAAGTTAAATTGAACTAGGCAGTCTAGATAAGATAGAACGGTAATATATTAAAAAGAGACAGATAGTTGTTTCCCCGTAAATAATAAATTATCCATAAATTTCGATTCAAATAATATATTAATTAAATAGGAGACACTCTCAACAGATAGGTAATTTAAATTAGGTTAGTTTAAGATATGATTTAGGTAGGATAGTACTATTAGTAAACATTAAAAGTAAAAAGATAGGATCAAATTGCGCAGCATACTCAAGCGGTCACCTTGCGCGCAATTACGCGGTGCTACCAGGCTTTTGTTCAAATTTATATAAAAACGCGCTACGAACGATGTAAAAACCCATTCGCAATAAAGTTATCGGTGAAGCTCGAACAAGCTTCGAAGTTTAAAAATAAAGTGTTTCTCCTATCCGAGATAAATCATATTACACCACCGTTATTCAGTTAAATTCAACGAACAATGCTTCGCGTGGAACAAAGAAACACCAAATGCAGAAAAAGCTGGTTATATCGATAACTCACGAGCAAGAGGGGGAAAGTGAAAATGTAGTCAAAAAGGAAGAAGAACAGGAATGCTACGAGGATGCCATTGATGTAAGAGAAGAAAAAGATGAGCAACCTGCCGCCGAAAAATGTCCTGAATGAAATGCCATGTCAAGTGGGAGAGTTTCAATCGACGCATGAAGATGCAGCGGATGCAGATGATTTCGCGCATCTAGATCGGGACTTTTCCGGTGACGACCAGTCCTTGAGGCGCAGCAAACGAGAGCGCTGTCTTCCAAGTAAGTTCCTTGACTACTTTACAGGGTTCAGTGCCAGTGCTGTTGGCTTTCCCTTCTTCGCAGACGTTCCCGAAACGTATAAAAACATTGGTGCTCGTGAGGATAGTGGTTCCAGGCTGTGAATGGCGAACATCAAAGACAAAGTGGGTGTTTCAACTTAAGAAAGACGAGACTAGGCGTCAGGTCAGGTGTAAGGCGCGACTGGTAGGGTTTGCAAAGGGTTTCTGCAGCGTCCGGAAATCGAATATGAGGACACGCTTGCCCCAGTTGCGAAGTTGTCTACAGTTCGAGTGGTTGGTGGTAGCCGTTGCCGTCAACGATGAATTCCACATACATCAGATGGACGTGAAAACAGCTTTCCTACATGAGATACCTGAAAGGAACAACTGCCATGGGACTCCATTATAAGAAACACACTGATACAGGACCTCTTGTTGGATATGTGAATGTTGACTGGGCAGCCGATTTGGAGGATCGTAAATCGGTTACGGGATTTATGTTCAAAGTATACGACTCTACAGTTTCTTGGACAAGTCGGAAGCAAGCTACAGTCTCAATGTCGTCTAACCAGCAACAAGCCGATATTTTTACAAAAGCATTGGATGTCATCCCGTTCCAATGGCTTAGAAGTATGATTGGGGTCGCCAATTGAGAGGGGGTGTTGAGAATTATGGGACATCCAACCCGGATGCTATAAACTTAAGAACTATGTTGTTTGAACCTGTCAGTCGTGTCAAGCCAGTTACACTCACCACACGTGTCGAAAGAATAAACTCTGCGTTTAATCAAAAGTCTATAGAACTGTTCGTTAACGGTTTTCGATTTTCGATTGGACCAAGTTTGGTGGCGATACGTTGCTCACGTTACTCGAGTCAGTGCCTGTTGCTTATTGTAGTCTGCTTGTTCCCGTTGAAGCCCGCTTTTTCAACCACTGAAATGGAGGAGATTTGCTTTTCTTGTGCTAAGCAGTTGGACGTGGGTGACGAGAGGATTAATTGCGCGTATTGCGAGGCATCATTTCATCACAGCTCCTCCAAGCTTCCGCAGCAATTAGTAACGGCTGTGGGAATGTATGCGGATCTACACTGGAGCTGCATCGGTTGCACTAACGTGCTGAAGAACCCACGTAGTAAAGCAGTTAAGGAGATGGGCCTCCAAGTGGGCTTTCAGGCGGCCCTTCAGTTGGCGTTGTCATCAATTAAGACTTTAGTCGTGGAACCGCTGACCAGTGAGATTCGAACCAGTTTCGAGGCTCTTAAATCCTCCTCGCCCTATAGCACTCGCTCAGCATTTCCAGTGGGTAAACGCCGTCGCATCATAGATGATTTGGAGTCATCCATAAACATCAACAATAATGGCGCTCCCAACCCAATGGCGCTCCCAATGGCACACGAACGCAACATATGCAACGGTCGCTAGAGTTCCTCCTCATTCACTAGTGGGAATTAAAGGAATCACAGGATCCGATCGTGATTCCTCCTCACTTCCCGCAGCGACGCGGGCCACCTACAATCTGAAGACCGTGAACCAACGATCCAGATCGGGAAGCGATCATCAGTTGGTATCCAGCATCCAAACGCGATAGTTTGATATTAACCCGCACATATGTTGTAGGAAATAAAGTTTAAGTTTTTTTAAATCTCAAACACCAGCAGCAGTGCGTTAACTATATTTCTTGAAAAAACGTTTTTGCGTCGATAATGGTCCGTTACACGATACTTAACACGTTCCGTACCAAGCACAAAACGGTATAGTTTCCTGCGGGCCGAAAAAACGCAAATTCTGCTTTGCAATCGTTCGTACGATTGCGAATGCAGCAAAGCAAACGGGTCACCCATATTTGGGTGACGCGGTACGGAACGTGTCAACTGTTTCTGCCTATTCCCAACAGCAATTTGCTTCACTTTTACAAGCGGTTCTTATTTTTTTTGATGATCCAGTGGATTGCGAAAACACGTTTGAAGGGCTGTCGATAAGAATTAAGCGCATCCTTGAGACAGTGAAGGATTATGCGCAAAAACTATTCCTGCAGGAGGTGGAAAAATTCATTGACAGCCTTCCTAATCATTCTAGACAGGAAAACATACATTATTTGAAAGAAACGCTGATTCGCGAAAGGAATGGCAATGGACTGTAAGACAAGTTGTTTGGCCAAAATGCTGATGAATATTGTTTTAAAAACATTTCTTTTTACTGACTCACTCTTGACAGGACTGGCGCGACTTTTATAGGAAGAACAACTCCAGACAGCGCAAGCTTGTGGGAACCCACCCTTCCACCAAGGTAAGAATGCCCAACACAATATTTACTCTAATTTTTCGTCAAGTGCGAAACTGAATCATTCTCAAAAAATTGTATTTCAACAGAACCTCGCTTGAATACTACGCAAGATACATTTTTTTATAGGGGGAACGCAAGCAGTTTTCGTCAACCGTATAACAATCTAACCGATGCGTCAAGATGTATCTTAAAAACGAAAACGAAGGAAATCCAAAAAAACATTATTTCCACGAACTTCGAAATTTTTTGGATTTGCTCCCAAAGCAGAAGCGAAAGGTGTATCTACGATACCTGGAGCTAAAGGCTAAGGAGCCAATCGAGTTTCAAACTTTCATGCTCAAAAGGTTTGTAAATTGGTCTTTACTGTTTTCTATTTTAATTATTAAATTCGATTGAAATACCATATGACATTCTCATAATCCTTTTTGTTTCAAATAATTTTAGAAATGATGAAGCCAAACTGGTTCAACCTTATGAAGATTTCGGTTTCAACGCAAAGGAAGTTTCCGCTAAAGAAGACCTCGCCTTCTCAGCCTCAGGAAATCCATTTCCGTCAGAGGGTGAAACTCCGCCATTGATTATGGCTGAAAGAAAGCAGCCGAAATCAATTCTTAATCGGAAGCATGATGAAAAAAAAGGTAACATTTCAGTTGTCGGAAAGGTAAATAACTCTTCAGTATCTAATGTTATCATGCATGTTAATTTGAAAAGAAAATTATGGTTTAATGGGCTTGAGACTTATGCCAGATATGCTGTGGATGAGTCCCGTTTGAGAAATTTTTAAGTTTTGGAGTTAAGTTAGAATGTTTCAGTTATATCAACAATTTTTTGAATGACAATTACATTTTAGTTTCTTTTTCTTTTTCTTCGTAGGGAAAGCGAACAATCAACATCTCGCGTAGAACGACAATCAGGAGTTTTGGTGAAGCGAAAAATTACACCAACGTAGGTTTATTTACTTCAAAAGTTTTTAAATATTATGTGAAAATAACTATAAACAATGCTTTTTTTTCGATGTTTTTCAGAGAAATTTCCGAGTTTCACAAGAAGTACCTCTTTTTTGGGAAACCTGAAGATCATGTAGTGGCCTACGCACAATATTCCAGTGAATGCAAAGCGGCGATTGAGGAATTCCTTCAGAATTAGCAAAGTTGCATGCCGTACTTTGTATTTTTAACATTATTACTCATAGACCATAATCATTTAACATAATTGGAAGGAATTTTTAGACCCAACAGTTTAGTGCGATCTATTTTATATTTAAGGCGTGTTATACCATTTGTTTTATATTTAATCATTGTAATCAAAATTTTTTTAATACCTGCAAAGCGGTTTTACCATTTTCAATAAGCATGCAAAGAAGCGCAGCCCTTTTTAAGTAAAATTTTCAGTTAAGCTTCATTTTTTAAGATGTGAGAAGTTCCCACTGTTAATAAGAATTATTATTAAAATCATCAAAAACTGAAATAAAAATTTTTTGCTGAAATTGAAACCAAGATCATTTATCAGTTAAGAAATCCGAAAAACACTCAAACCCTTAAAGTTTGAATAGGCTAGCTTGAAAGAACAAGACGATATTATGTGATGGCCACCCAATTTGGGGACTAAGTCGCACTAATTGCACATAGTAGGGTGATTTGCGGGGAGTTTTAAGTTTTGGAGTTAAGTTAGAATGTTTCAGTTATTCAAAAAATTGTTGATATGACAGTTACATCTTAGTTTCTTTTTATTTTTCTTCGTAGGGAAAGCGAACAATCAACATCTCGCGTAGAACGACAATCAGGAGTTTTGGTGAAGCGAAAAATTACACCAACGTAGGTTTATTTACTTCAAAAGTTTTTAAATATTATGTGAATTTAACTATAAACAATGCTTTTTTTTCAATGTTTTTCAGAGAAATTTCCGAGTTTCACAAGAACTACCTCTTTTTTGGGAAACCTGAAGATCATGAAGTGGCCTACGCACAATATTCCAGTGAATGCAAAGCGGCGATTGAGGAATTCCTTCAGAATTAGCAACGTTGCATGCCGTACTTTGTATTGTTTACATTATTACTCATAGGCCATAATCATTTAACATAATTGGAATTAATTTTTAGACCTACAGTTTAGTGCGATCTATTTTATATTTCAGGCGTGTTATACCATTTATTGCCTGGCGAAGTAGCTGTTATTAGTGGCAGCGTGATTTCGCCCGACGTAATCTAAGTAAGCCGAGATCGGAACGAGCGAGAGGAGTTCTTTTCGGTGCGAATCTTAGTTGCTAGCAGACGTAAAACCCGGAGCGTGGAGAAGTTGATAATTTTTTAGTGCGGCGACTCTGCGAACCCTTTAGACACAGTTAAAATAAAGTGAACAATGTCAATGTCACTGGCGGGCGACGTAAAAGATCAGGAGCGCAGCAGCACCCCGAACCCTCCACCCGAGAAGATTTCCGACGTTCCAAGGGCGAACGCAGTGGCCAAGAAGCTGGCTTTACTGCACCAACGCAGGGACGCCGAGCGCAAAAGGCTGGCACTTGAACTGGATTTAAAGTTCCTAAAGGAAGAACAAAGCCTACTCGATGAAGCTGTCAGGATAAGGGACGGGCCACCGGAGGTCGAGCGAGCAGATACCGGGGTAACAACGCACGCGGTTCGCACGTTGGAATCGAGCGAACCGGAGGAGCAAGTGCGAAAGCCATGCGTGATTTCTGCTGCCTCCGCTCCGACCAGCTCATCTCAGGCCAGGAATGCGGAACAAAAGGATGCCAGCTCGTATGCGTGCTGTAAGGGACAAAGGGCTACCGGCGGAGAGCGTCGGCATTGTGGTGCTATTCCAGTGGAACTACCTTCGTTTGCTGGTGACCCAGCCGAATGGCCTCTCTTCCACTCGCACGACACCCACACCACCGAAATGCTAGGGCTAACGAATTGGGAGAATATGCTGCGCCTGCAAAAGTGCCTTAAAGGGCCGGCATTGGAAGCAGTGCGCAGTCGGCTTATTCTTCCCGATGTGGTGCCCGATGTGATCGAGACCCTACGATTGCGCTTCGGACGAGCCGATCACTTGATCGAAGTGCTTACGGAGCGCATACGGAGAATGCCCGCGCCCAAGACCGAAAGGTTGGAAAGTGTGATCGACTTTGGGACGGCAGTGCAGGCACTTGCAGATCACATCATTGCGGCTGATGAGAGAGCTCATCTTAATAACCCGACGCTGATAAAGGAACTGGTTGGAAAGCTGCCGAAGGACCAGGCGTTGCAGTGGGCGCGCTACACGCGGAACGTAGACACAGTGGATCTCGCGACGTTTGGAGCGTACATGAACTAGCTGGTAAAGGATGCTACGAGCTTAGTGTCCGTCGTGTCGGAGTCGCTCTGGAAAGCAGACAAAGTTCGTGCTACGCGAGGACATGTGAACGCTCACTCGTTGCGCAATCCTGGTGAGCAGCTTAGCGAATCGAGTGGCACGGCATGCGAAATCTGCTCCAAGGAGGGTGATGTGTCGAGTGACTGTGAGCAGCTCAACCGCCTGACTGTAAACGAGCGTTGGCAGAAAGCACGTGCTTTGTCATTATGCTTTCAATGCCTGCGGAAACACAGACGGCGCAACTGCAGGACTAGCCAGCGCTGCGGCATCGACGGTTGCACCTTTCGACATCATCGCTTGCTTCACGCGGCCGAACAACCAGGACCAGCGGGGAGTTACCACCACAACGATGGCACCGGAAGGCTATTCCGTATTGTTCCGGTGAATCTTCAGGGGCCAAAGGCGAGCATCGACACGTTCGCCTTTCTAGATGAGGGATCTTCATTAACCCTAATGGACCTTGCCGAACATCTGGGAGCTTCTGGAAAGAAAGAGCCGGTTTGCCTTTCCTGGACGGGGGATGGAAAGAGGATGGAAGGCCGATCGATGCGCGTGGAACTCAAGATCGGACCAGTCGGCTCAGCACGGACCTATGGAGTGAGAAACATTCGTACTGTGACGCACCTCAACCTCCCTTCTCAGTCATTCCAGGTGGAGAAAGAAGCCGAGAAGTTCCCTCACCTTAGGCGGCTGCCATTGATAAGCTACTCAGATGCCCAACCACGCATTCTAATAGGGTTGGATAATCTAAAACTGGCGGTACCCCTCAAGACGAGAGAAGGCTCTGGTGAAGGACCAACCGCGGTGAAAACAACACTCGGTTGGTGTGTTTATGGAGGAGGATCGCCGTCGCAGACTCACCATTCCTTCCATATTTGTGAGTGCGCGGCCAGCGACCGTGAGCTTGTAGAGACTATCCAAGGCTTTTATGGGATGGAGCAAGCTGGTGTTGGCAAGCCCTGTCTTCGAAGCCCAGAGGATCAACGCGCTATAGACCTGTTGGAAGCAACGACGGAACGCGTCGGCAATAGGTTTCAGACAGGACTTCTCTGGAAAACGGATGATGTTCGACTGCCCGACAGCTTCGAGATGGCTCTTCGACGACTGGAGTGTCTCGAACGAAGGATGAATAAGGACAGGAGCCTAAAGGAGAAAGTACATCACCAGTTACGGGAGTTTGAGAAAAAGGGTTACGGCCACAAAGCCGCCAAGGAGGAACTTGATAAGGCGGTCCCGGGAAGAACTTGGTTCCTACCACTAGGGGTGGTAATTAACCCGAAAAAAACCGGAGAAAGTGCGAGTGATCTGGGATGCAGCAGCGAAGGTGGATGGCATCTCTCTCAACCAGATGCTGCTCAAGGGACCCGACCAACTAGTCTCCTTGATAGGTGTCCTATTTCGGTTCCGTCTGTTTCAGTTTGAAGTTTGTGCCGACGTAAAGGAGATGTTCCTGCAGATTCGTATGCGGCCTGAAGACCGCCAGGCGCAAAGATTCCTTTGGCGAACGGATCCGCGGAAGGCGCCAGAGATTTATATAGTCGACGTCGTAACATTCGGATCCACCTGTTCTCCCGCGTCGGCACAGTTTGTTAAAAACCGGAATGCTAAGGAACACGTTGAGTAATATCCCCGTGCAGTGGCTGGTATCTTAGAAAGTACCTACGTGGATGACTACCACGACAGCTTTGGGACTAAAGATGTAGCACTGCAAGTAGCCCGAGATGTGAGCGAAGTCTTCCGCGACGGTGGGTTTCAACTTCACCATTGGATTTCCAACTGCGCCGACGTCATCACATCCCTCGAGGCTGCCACGGATCGACCCGTTGTCCACCTTCTGGAGTCCGAGAGAACCGAAAGGGTGCTTGGCATGATTTGGAATCCAGTTACCGATGGGCTAACGTTCAACACAAATGCCAACCCGGATATTAGAAGGCTATATGAGGGAGAGGTCATACCCACGAAGCGTAAAGTATTGCGATGCGTGATGTCCCTATTTGACCCATTAGGCTTGCTCGCAACCTTTATTATCCATGGAAAAAAACTGATTCAAGACATTTGGCGAGCCAAACCGGGATGGGATGAGAATATAGGTGAAATGCAGCTTATAGACTGGAGAAAGTGGATCCAGATGTTTCCGTACATTGCCGAACTGCGTATACCGCGCTGCTACTTTCCCGGAGCCAACTCAAAGACCTACGCAAACTGCGAGCTACACGTGTTTGTCGATGCAAGCCCGTACGCCTACTCTTGCGCAGTATATTTAAGAGTTGCTGATACAGACGGAATTCCCCAATGTACGCTGGTTGCTGGGAAAGCCAAAGTGACCCCCCTGAAACCTGTCAGCATACCCAAGTTGGAGCTACAAGCCTGTATGCTGGGCGCGCGGTTGATGAAATTTGTCCTAGATCATCACCCAATCCCCATCCAACGGTAGACTCTGTGGACTGACAGTACGGTGGCGCTGGCTTGGATTCGTGCGGACCCACGTAACTATCGTCCGTATGTAGCGCATCGAGTTGTCGAGATTTTAGAGCATTCCTCCTGCGACAACTGGCGCTGGGTGCCTTCGCTCATGAATCCTGCGGACGAGGCTACTAAGTGGGGAAAAGGACCATTTTTCAATGACGATAGTAAGTGGTTCCCCGGACCTCCCTTCATTCGCCTGCCTGAGACGGAGTGGCCAAATTCTCCACAGATCGAGCGAAACCCGGCAGAGGAGATCCGTGCGACGGTGTTGGTACACGCGGAATGGACGCCCATCATGGACTTCACCCATTTTTCCCGATGGTGAAGTCCCCGTGATTCGTGCGATGGCATACGTAAAACGGTTCTTGCACAATGCTAAACCTGGGCGACTGAGGAAGGATGGGACCTTCAGCCAAAATGAACTTCAAGCCGCGGAAATAGAAGTGCTGAAGCTGATACAGAAGGAGGCTTTTCCGGAAGGAGTCGCGACGCTGCTAACCGACACACCCGTCATCGAAAGAACAAGCCACATCATGGCCTATACCCCTATGATGGATGACGATGGACTGCTGCGCCAGAACAGTCGGCTGTCTGCGGCCGATCATCTCGAATATAATGTGCGATTTCCAGTTATCCTCCCAAAACGGCATCACTGCACCAAACTATTGGTTGAAAAACTACACCGCCGGTACCGACATGCACACGTGGACACGGTTGTTAATGAAATTCGGCAGGAATACGTCATCCCAGGGCTACGATCGTTAGTAAAACAGATAAGTCGAGACTGTGTTTTCTGCAAGATTCGTAGAACGGACCCCGCGATACCCCGAATGGCGCCCTTGCCTAGAGCACGTCTCGCCGTATTCGAGGCTCCCTTCAGTCGAATTGGCGTGGATTATTTCGGACCCTTCTTGATAAAACAAGGATGCTCGAATGTGAAGCGATGGGTGGCCCTCTTCACATGTCTCACGACTCGAGCCGCCCACCTGGAAGTGGCCTACGACATGTCCACTGCCTCATTCATTTCGTGTATGTGCCGCTTCATATGCCGGCGGGGATCGCCCACGGAAATCTACAGCGATAATGGTACCCATTTCCATGGGGCCGAACGACTACTACGGGCCCAAATCGCTCAGGAGCTGTATCAAACGTTCACCGACGCAGCGACCAAGTGGACATTAATACCCCCTGGAGCACCGCATATGGGTGGAGCGTGGGAACGTCTGGTCCGCTCCGTGAAAGCGGCGATAGCGGACGCATACACGGAAGGCAAACTCAACTATGATGAGTTTGAAACTATGCTGACGGAAGCTGAGTCAATCGTTAACTCCCATCCTCTAACCTATCTCCCTCTAGATGCAGCCGAATCGGAAGCTCTGACTCCGAACCACTTTTTATTGGGCAGCTCAGGTGGACGTAGGACGCTTACGAAGACCCCAGCCACTTCCTCCAAGATGCCAAAGGAGTTGTTTATAGGCATTCGGCAATATTTGGACAGAATGTGGCAGCGTTGGCTCAAGGAGTACTTGCCAGAACTTCGAAGGCAGACAAAGTGGTTCGCTGAGGCAAGACCGCTGCAAGAAGGGGATGTCGTGCTGATAGCGGATGAAAATAAGCGGAAAGACTGGACTAGAGGACGGGTGCAGGAGACCATTTCCGCAGCCGATGGGCGAATACGGCAAGCTCTTGTAAAAACAGCAAATGGAATCGTGCGTAGACCAGTGCCCCGGCTTGTCGTACCGGACGTAGCGAAATAAAGTGCGCCTCGTTGCACTTGCCGCACCCGGGGGAGAATATTGCCAGGCGAAGTAGCTGTCATTAGTGGCAGCGTGATTTCGCCCGACGTAATCTAAGTAAGCCGAGATCGGAACGAGCGAGAGGAGTTCTTTTCGGTGCGAATCTTAGTTGCGAGCAGACGTAAAACCCGGAGCGTGGAGAAGTGGATAATTTTTTAGTGCGGCGACGCTGCGAACACTTTAGACACAGTTAAAATAAAGTGAACTAAAAACCGAAATTCGCCACGAGGCTCATTATTTCAGAAATTCCTAACACCATTTATTTTATATTTAATCATTGTAATCAAAATTTTTTTAATACCTGCAAAGCGGTTTTTACCATTCTCAATAAGCATGCAAAGAAGCGCAGCCCTTTTCAAGTAAAATTTTCAATTAAGCTTCATTTTTTTAAGATGTGAGAAGTTCCCACTGTTAATAAGAATTTTTATTATAATCATCAAAAACTGAAATAGAAACATTTGCTGCAATTGAAACCAAGATCATTTATCATTTAAGAAATCCGAAAAACACTCAAAACCTTAAAGTTTGAATAGACTAGCTTGAAAGAACAAGACGATATTATGTGATGACCACCCAATTTGGGGACTAAGTCGCACTAATTGCACATTGTAGGGCGATTTGCGGGGGAAAGGAGGGATCGGAGGGAAAAATGAATATTGAGAAAATAGTCTTACCTTGTCGAGATCTACAACTTTGCCGAAGACCTGAAAGCGCTAGGAGGATATTCAGGGTTTGGCCAAAATGCAAGGTAAATATGCATGGTGAGCAAAAGGCAAGGTAAATATGCATGGTAAACTGCCGTATACCCAAAAACTCACTTTTCGTACGAGCTAGCGAAAAGCAATGTTCGGCACAAATGTATATCGCCACGAGGCCTATCTTTCGTCCATATACGGCATTTCGATCCGAGGTACGCAAATGTGACAAAAAGTGTGCACAAAATGCGCCACCGCGTGTAATTCCCCGACCGGCATGGCAAGCACTGTTTTGGCAAGTACTTATCATGTTGGAACATTGCTCTGAACACTTGGAAGCGCTAACTATTAACGCGGAGACGATATTCGGGGATTGGGCCAAAGGCAAGGTAAATATGCATGGTGAGCAAAAGGCAAGGTAGAAATGCATGGTGAACTGCCGTATACCCAAAAACTCACTTTTCGTACGAGCTAGCGAAAAGCAATGTTCGGCACGAATGTGTATCGCCACGAGGCCTATCTTTCGTCCATATACGGCATTTCGATCCGAGGTACGCAAATGTGACAAAAAGTGTGCACAAAATGCGCCACCGCGTGTAATTCCCGGACCGGCATGGCAAGCACTGTTTTGGCAAGTACTTATCATGTTGGAACATTGCTCTGAACACTTGGAAGCGCTAACTATTAACGCGGAGACGATATTCGGGGATTGGGCCAAAGGCAAGGTAAATATGCATGGTGAGCAAAAGGCAAGGTAGAAATGCATGGTGAACTGCCGTATACCCAAAAACTCACTTTTCGTACGAGCTAGCGAAAAGCAATGTTCGGCACGAATGTGTATCGCCACGAGGCTTATCTTTCGTCCATAAACGGCATTTCGATCCGAGGTACGCAAATGTGACAAAAAGTGTGCACAAAATGCGAAAGATTCGGAAGGCTTTGTCAAAAAGAGCACATAGTAGTTCTAAAATGTTAATAACAAAAAAATCTTTGCTATTAACTACATTCATATTTGGAGAGCTTGAACAGCGCTCAAGCTCAAGCGCCCTCGGCGGACGCAGATCCATCCGTATAAAACTGCTTCTCCGGCTTTACTATATGGCCAAACTTTTTCCTAAAGATGGCAGGGACTGTCGTCTCTCGCCCTTTCTTGGAGATGGAATTTAACTCCTTTTTAAAGGATGTGTCAATCTTTAGAATTTTATCAAACTTGTCAGGAAGCGCAGCAAGGTTAAATCTCGGGACTTTGTCAGCAATAATATGTAATGACAAGAAGTCCTGATAAATTAGCAAAATTCTGCTGCTGCACCCTAATTCTTGCAGCATTTCAAAATTGTTTATCACTTACGGTTTCGAGATTGAGGCCCGAATGATGTACCGTAGTGCTAGTTGTTTCAGGGGCAGTCTAAGTGGCATTACACCGGCCATAACTTCCAGTGACATGTTGTGCGTTGACTTCATGCACCCCAAGGCAAGTCGCAGGCATCGGATTGGATATTGGATTCTCTCTAGCACCAGCATAGGAGCCTTTGCTGCCCAGTGGGAACAAAAGCTGCCGTACTCCAATACCGAGAGAACCGTAGTCTTATAGAGTCGCAGTACGTCCGTTGAGTGAGACCCCCACCAGAAGCCTGTTATTGTGCGGAGGAAGTTAATACGGCGAGAGCATTTTCGTGGTTCTGTCACATGTTTACTCCTCTTGAGTTTTCTGTCGAACCAAATTCCCAGATATATCCCCACTGTGTCAACTTTTTTAATCTGTTTCCCCTGGAGAAACAAATTAATTTGCTAATAAATTAATTTCGGGTTCGTATAGGCCTTTTTGTTTATTTCCCGCCGTGTTGCTGAAGAAACAGAAAGTTATTTGTTCAGTTTTTTTCTGGGGAGAACCTTATTCCCATTTCGCTAGACCAATTTTCCAGATTATTGATCGTGGCTTGTAGGAATGTTTTTGCTTCGGCGGGGTCCCTACGGGCAACTGAGAGAACTACATCATCCACGAACTGCCTCAGGGTACAACTCGGTTCAAGGCAAGCGTCAATACCGTTCACATAGAAATTATAAAGAATAGGACTTAGGCATGAGCCTTGTGGTAGACCGAAGAAGCTTACCCTTCTTTCCCGATGATGCCTATTGTCAAACAGCATCGTTTTCTCAGCGAGAAGGTTGAACAGAAAGTTGTGGCGATACTGAATCGAATGCTCCTTGAATGTCTAAAAAAACTGACGTGCTAGACAGTCTTGGGGGCTTTTGCCTTTCCGGAAGCCGAACTGGGTGTTGGATAGAAGGTTTTTTGCTTCCAGCCATCCCTCCAGGCGGAATAGTATCATTCGTTCTAATAATTTGCGTAAGCATGTCAGCATTGCAATGGGACGATACGAAGTATGCTCTGAAGGGGGTTTACCATTTTTCAAACTGGCCACTACCCTTACTTCGCGCCAGGAGGGGGGAACGATGTTTAGCGTGAAAAGATTATTTAATATGCACAGTAACCGTTTCTTGGCTAGGTCCGGGAGCTGTTGGATAAGCTTTATTTTTATGTTGTCTAATCCTGGGGCGGAATTTTTGCTCGAGAGCAGGGCTTAGGAGAACTCCACCATTGTGAATGATTTATCCAGTGCTAGGTCTCCTTCCGCCCCCAACTGTTTGAAGCACTGTTCAGGGACGAAGTCTGGACAAATCCGGTGAGCAAACGGTTTCAGCCAGTCCGCAGTGAAACGTTCACTTTCGTTTCCTGGGCAGTGCCCCCTCATCCTTTTAGGCTTCCTCCATAGCGAGCGGAGAGCTGTTGCCGGATTAAGGGAATTCACGTAGCTTCGCCAGTGTCCCTTTTTTTAAGCCTTACACAGGTTTTTACACTTTTTCTCCAGACCTTTATAGCTCTCAAATAGAGATCTGGAGCCAGTGTTGCAGTAGTACTTGTAGGCTTTGCGTTTTGCTATGCTAGCCGCTTGGCAGTCCCTATCCCACCAGGGATTAGGCGTCCTCTTGAAGGATTTCGGGATATGTGTGTGACCTTTTTGTGCCTTAAGGGCACACTCGTATACTCCTACAGCAAAGTTTGAGAATTCCTCCAAAGACGACTCATGGTCCGGTTCTCGGGTGAGCCAAGCGGTAACAAGCTCAGCATATTTTCTCCAGTCAATATTTAGGGTAATGTCACCTTTAAAAACACCTCTTGCCGTGGTTCCACTTGGTTTTGAGAGTGTGACAAGGATAGGCAGATGATCGCTGTCCAGTGGGTCGGCTATTACCTTCCATTTAGTATTTTGCCGCAAAGTTGACGTGCACAACGATAGGTCTAGAGCGCTTGGACTAAACATGGGTGTTTGAATTTTAGTCGCTTCTCCAGAGTTTAGAATTGTCAATCCCATGTTATCTACAAAGTCTCTAATGATGTGAGACAGGGCGTCATCCCTATTTCCCCCCCAATCATAGCTATGTGAGTTGAAATCCCCTAATATGAGCAACGGTGGGGGGAGGAGTCTTGACAGATTAAGTAGCTCTCTTTCTATTAATTCCAGTCTGGTTCGGCTAACTGTAGAAAACGGCGGGACATAGACCGAGGCAATAGCAATGTCTTGCTCTCCTAACCTAGTGCTAACGGCTACTGCCTCTATTGTTCCACTGTTTGTAAAGTGGATGCGGGAAAAAGACTGGTTTGATTTTATTCCTATCAGTACTCCTCCTCCCCGTGAGTCTCGGTCCTGACGAATAATGTTGTATCCTGGGAATCTGAGTGTAGTCTCCGGGGTTAGCCATGTCTCGCAAAGTGCGAATGCATCAACCTGGTGTTCATTCAGCAGGGCCTTGAAGAGGTCTATCTTCCCCAGAAGGCTCCTGCAATTCCATTGGACAATGTTTGTCGTATCAAACATCGGTCCGTACAATCTTGCTAATGCATGGCCATTGTGTCAGCCATCGATGTAACACACCTCGTATGAAGGGCAACGCGCAGGCTACCAGACTCGACAGGGGAGGAGGGAGGTTGAGAGCGTCCAGCAACGACTGAAGGATGTCAGAAAGGGATGGGGGAGGGATATTGGCGCACGAGCCAGGCTCTCTAGCAGAGGAGCCAGGTTTGCCGGTATACGCTGAGGTGCTAGGTGCAGCCGGTGGGATGGTCTGACTAGGTGTGGATCGGGGAGTGCGAGTTTCTGCCTGTTGAGCTGGCGCAGGTCTGGAAGCTACGGGCTTTGGGGGCTTGTTTTGCTTCTTCTGTGCTACCTTCTTCTTTGAAATTACTTTTTTTTTCGCTAGCTTGTACCGTACCGCAAAGCTTAATTGTTTTCTGTTATTACCTGCCCGGGGGAGCATGGTAGAAACGTCATTCTCTAGACCCTGTTCTAAGATGTTAAATTGGTTAAGCAGGGTATCAGATAGGGCGTCAGGAGCCTTTTGTAGCGCTTGGGCGTAGGTTCCCCGGGCCCTCTCTATGACGGTCTTTTTCTGCTCCTTTTGCAGCTTGCGGTAGACGGGGCACTCGGAGGGAATGTGCCACTCGTTCCTGCAGTGCGTGCCGGATGCTGATGATGATGCGCATGGTTGAGTTTCTTCCGTCAACATCAGCTGCGGTAGTACCGAATTGAATCCTGGATCCATGGTAACCACGGCTGGCGTTTGCGTCTGAGGCGCTGACGGTTTCTGCGACGTTGCCAGGTGCCACGAGTCCAACAAAACCTCTAAAGGTAAACGTCCCTGATGAGGACCCACTGTGCCTCGTTGAGAAGGTGTGTGTCGTTCGCGTAGCTGATTCACGTGACTCTTCATGATCTTTTGGTCAAAGGTCTTGACCTTGTAGAGAACCGCTCCAAGTCGCTCAATGATAGTACCTGCGACCCAACTCCATCCATTTCGCGAATAGCGCTTAGCATAAATTTGGTCCGACGGCTTGAACTCTCTGTTATGTCCGGTAGTAGGCACCGTTGTAGGATCGTTGGAATGTGCCGGACGTAGCAAATCCTAGCATCTTTTCCGCTGGCGATTTGGACAATTCCAGAACAGAGTTCGGTGTGCTTCGGTAGGCGAGTAAGAAGATATCTAACGCTTCTTTAAGTGTGGTACCGTCTGCTGAGATTTTCCGAATGGCTCTTTTAAAAGTATCGACGAACCTTTCTGCCTGCCCATTGGATTGTGGATGATAGGGAGCCGCCGTCGTTATATGTTGTATGGCGTTCTGGGCACAGTATTCGGTGAATTCCGCGCTCGTAAATTGGGTTCCGTTATCCGACACGAGAAGGTTTGGAACTCCGAAACGTGCGAATAGCTCGCGTGTTCCTTGCCCCTATAAGGGCCACCATACCTAATCCCAGGGATTTTACTTGTTACCTAATATACAACCGTTACCTAATATAATGTAAACCCGTGTATAAACTGTACAAATAAATCATATTTTACAAAAAAAAAAAATAGTGCGCGTAGTAATCCAATTGTTGTAGATGCACTGATACTGCTTGTGCGAACGATTTCGGGCCATTTTGAAAACGAATCAACTACCACAAGAAAGTGATCTCCATCTAGCGGACCCGCATAGTCCACGTGCATTCGTTCCCAAGGTCTTGTAGCATCTGGCCAAGGCACCGAGCTTGCGTGCGGAGGGGATTTTGCAGCTATCTGGCATGCATGGCAGGTTTTCACCCCCTCCGCGATGTCTGAGTCTAGCGATGGCCAGTAGAAAAAACTTCGAGCCAAAGCTTTCATACGATGAATTCCAGGATGACCTTGGGGAACCTGACGGAGGCATCGCTGCTGCAGCGTTTGAGGGATCACCACCCTCTCTCCGAAAAGAATGCACTCGTCCACGATTGATAGCGCCTCCCTTCTGGCGTGAAGACGCGACAGGTCACCCGTAAACGTGGAATTTGTTGGCCAGCCGTCACGAATGAAGCGTGTGACTTTTTGTAATAATGGATCTTGCTTTGTTTCTCTTGCTAGGTCCGCGAAACTAATGATTTGACGTCCGCTTCTAAGCTGGCAATTATTTGATCTTCATCAGGCTTGGTGTGTATGCTTATCACACGCGATAGCAAATCGGCATTTCCGAAATCTTCGGTGCGAACATACTCGATGTCAAAGTCGTATGCTAGCAAGGTGAGCGCGAAACGCTGAAGACGGTTTGCCGTGAATGTCGGTATGCCTTTCTTTGAACCGAAGATGTGTAGAAGCGGGCGATGATCCGTCTGCAGGGTGAAGTGCCTACCAAAAATCATTTTGTGAAACTTTTTAACAGCAAATATAATGGCCAAGCCTTCCCTGTCAATTTGGCTGTATCGTTGCTCTGTTTTAGTGAGGGTACGTGAGGCATGTTGGATAACTCTTCTGAAACCGTTGGGGTATACATGGCTGATGGTTGCCCTGAGACCGATTGACGATGCATCTGCCGAAACCACTATTTTGAGATGCGGATCATAGTGGGCGAGTTGTAAGTCCGATGCAAGGAGGGCCTTGAACTCAAGGCAAACCCGCTTGCACTCCGAAGTCCACTGGAATGGAGTGTTTTCCTTCAGAAGCGTGTCCAGGGGGTATCGCAGATTACGTATGTTGGGAATAAATTGGCCATAACAATTAATCGCCCCTAAGAACGACCGCACACTGGTAACGTCCGTCGGCTCCGGAAGATTCTTCGGTAACGTCCGTCGGCTCCGCGATTTTTGTTGGATCTGGATGCAGTCCGCGGCAATCGATAACGTGTCCTAGGTATGTTATCTGTTGCATTTTAAATGCACATTTATCGACCCGAATGGTGAACCCATACTCTTGAATCCTGGCAAGCACGTTTGCGAGTAACTCGTTGTGCTCTGCTTCCGTAGATCCACCCACAATAATATCGTCGAGATAACCTGACACGTTGTTAAGGCCGGCTAGCATTTTATCCATAACCATTTGAAATGCTGCTGGAGCTATCTTTATACCTGGAGGGAGGCGGTTGTTATGATAGAGACCGCGATGCGTGTTTATGGTCAGCAACGGACGAAACTGAGGCTCGATTTCAACTTGGAGGAACTCGTCGGAGAAGTCGATTTTGATAAAGACTGTGGAGTTAGCCAGTTTTGCAAATTTATCATCCGGTAGCGGTAGCGGGTATTCATTTGGTTCTAGGGCATCGTTTAGTCCAGTGGAATAGTCTCCACATAAGCGCAAAGAGCCATTGGCCTTTTTACTATGACAACTGGCGCAGCTCAATCAGACGCTTTTACTGGTGTGATGACACCTAGCGTTTCCAACCGGTCTAGTTCCCGGTCAACTGCTTCTCGTACCGCGTAAGCTACTGGACGCTTGGGCCGGAATACCGGATGATAATTATCCTTGAGTGTAAACGAGACACTCGCTTTCGTACACAAACCAGTACCTTGGAATACTTGGGGGAACCTCTCTTGCCATGATTGCTGCGCGTCGTTCGATTTCTTCAGCTGGAAGCAGAATTGAACAATGGGAGTTGACCACAACGAAAATGCGTCGATTAGATCAAGCCCTAGAAGAAGCAGGCGTGCTGGAGTAACAAAAATCTGAACCTGCTTGGTTTGGTCGGCCGCGCTAACATTACCCATAAAACTCCCGTCCAGTGCCAGGTTAGCACCCGATGCTGTGTGAGCTATTATCGAAGAAGATGCTAGTTCAGGACTGCCAATACGCTGCCAGGTTTTCCGATCGATCACGGTGATATCCGATGCGGTGTCAAGCTGCAATCGGACTGGCGAGCGGTTTATCAAAACAGGCACAAATTTTCGCCGTTGTTGAACATTGTGGACGTTTAAAGATAGCATTTGCGTTCTTCTGCGCCGGGTGAAACGGTTTTTTGATCTGCATCGAGCTGCTGTTTCGCAATGGCCCTCTTTATGCCCAATACTCGAACACGTTTCGCATCGGTGTGTACGATAAGCACATTCTCGCATCCAATGACGGCCTCCGCACAGCCAACACGGATTGTTAGGAACAGCTGTGTCGGTAGAATGTTGCCGTCTTTGGCGATCCCCTCTAGTGTTGACTGCCAACACGCGCTACGATGCGGGGGCCTCTATCATGGCGCTGTCCTTTTTCAGGTTTGCAAGCCGGTGGCATTCTGTGGACACTTGCTGCAGCGTTGTGCACACTCGATCCTCGATGCGGGCCAAAAGGCGTGTCCGTAAATCAGAATCGGCTTCGTCCTTCAGGCCACAGACGAATAGTAGTGTTTTGAGATCGTCTTCGTTAAGCTTGCCGAGCGTAGCTGAGGTGATCCTCGGTTGGTTCTTTAGTTAGTTGCAAGCATTTGAATCATCGGCTGAGCAGTGATTCCTCTGTGTCGAAAAGCGCCGTCAGCTTTACCACGGTGTCCTCCAATGAGAAATCTGACGGACGACTGGGCATTATGAACGAAAGGTACCGGTCGTGCGTGCTTTCTTAATAGCAACTGAACTTTGGCAGGGTCGTCGATCCTTGCAGCGTCCTTCTGAAAGAGATCGGTGTAGCGTGAGTACCAGTTCTTGAAAGTGATTCCAACTTCTTTCTCATACCGGAACTCTGAAATGGTATGAGAAAGATAGTCAATGATTTGCTCTGGTTGGACGACGGAAGTCGCGGTACTCTGATTGAGCGTTCCCTGCTTGAAAAACTCGTTGATTAGCTGCTGCTGTTGGGCCATTTGCTGCTGCTGGTGGGCCATTTGTTGCTGGAGCACGCTCAGCATTTGTAGCATCACCAGAAAGCGCAGCGATGCTACAAATGCTGAGCGTGCTCCAGCAACAAATGGCCCACCAGCAGCAGCAAATGGCTGGAGTGCAGCGATGGCGGTGCCAACGAATGCGATGGCGGCGCTGATGACTGCGATGGCGGCTGACCAAATGTCGGTCGTTGAAGCCAATATACTTTCCGGCACAGGGACGCCACGAGGAAGCGTCGTTGTGGCGTCCCTGTGCCGGAAAGTCGTGCAATCCATATATTGGCTGCCGTGGGACGCCTGGCTGGATCGTTGGGCCAGGAACATTTGCGCGATTTTGCGATAATCGGCGCAGCTCGGCTTCTTCGAAGGCTTCCGAGGGATTCATGTCGTTAGTCTTCATCCTTCGGCGTTTTCGGCTAGACGAACGAATTTTTTTTCTTTATTCACAATCACGGTCCACGTTAAAACACCAGTTCAATAAATAAAACGTAGTCCGCGAAACACACAACACATTAAAATATATATATATATGAATTATAATTTTTATTGTAACATTAAAGTTTTTAAAAACTAAAACTGTAACTAACTGCCGTTGAGTTCGCGTTCGCGTTGGTCGCTGCTGTCGTCGAGGAGTATTGCTGACGTGGCATCGGCATCGTGGTTGGGAGAATCGTGGAGACTGCTGACGAAGCCCAACGTTCCGTTGAGCTTGTTTTGGGAACGTTGGCGAAGACATCTGATCTGTTAGCTGCGTTTGCAGAAGGTGCATCTGCGCTTGTTGGTGGTGTAGCGATTTGATTCTTAACTTATGTACATCATGAGTACGTCGCTTGAATGAGTAAACAACTGGACAAGATAATTCCTGTCGCGACATGTTCTGATCGGCGATCAATGCAAACAAAATGATGGAAACGCTGCGGTAGCTGGTTTCCTTTCGAAACGTGGGAAGTGCTGCGGTGGACGGTTGTGCACATCAGTTAGGTTTGGGCGAAGCCGGGAGGGTTGATAAACGGGAGATGGAAGAAGGGTATCGGCACAGCGGGGTTAGCCAAATAGTATATAAGGAACCAAAGCATTATAATAAAAGCTCGCAGTTTTGACCTTTAAGGCGCAAAATCTCTTAAACAAATTTAAAAAAAAGCAGTTTTGACCTGGAAGTGCCAGGGAACAGTAGAATCCGAAATTTGTCGACTTTTATCTACAGGTCCTCACGTCGTCAGTCCGTTGCTCCGCCGTTTGAAGTCCTCTTCGTTCTCAACAGTTAAAGTTTAAGGAAATCGGTAGGAAGCCATTCTGCTTGGCTACTCTGTACGTTTCACCACGGTAGTTTTCGACCTGACCAATGTTACCCTTTTTGAAAATGGGTGTCATCCACGAATATTTCCATGCGCTGGGAAACTGACTTCAGCTAAGCGACAGGTTGAAGAGCGACGACACAGGAGCAGTGATAGCGCTCGCACAGTTAATAATCACTGATGAAGGGATTCCATCCAGTCCGGGAACATATGAAAATTTAATACGACGTATAGCCTTAGCAACGATTTCTTCAGTGATGGGGATGTTCATGCTCGACAGGTCCACAGCTGAATGCGCTAAGTGAGATCCCAAGTAACATTTCCAAGACTTAATAGACTTTAACAAGTTTATCAATGTTTTAACATGGGTGTACTAAGTCCAATTGGTTTTATAGAGGTTTCTCAGCAGGCAAAATAGTCTTAATAATTTTAACATCCTTAAAGCCTTTTGAGGATAGCTATAAAACCGATCATTAAGTCTAAAATCTAACAAACGAATACGCTGTAGCTTACCACATTCGATTTCCGCGCCACAACTACTTTGCAGTGTAGCCTTTCGCATGAATTCATAATCCGGAATGTATTCAACGGATGTGTGCCGAATGTAAACTCTTTGCTTTTGATAACGACACTTTTCAACGGAGCCAAACTTCCTGCTTCTAATATCAACAGCGTCGAAACACACGAGGCCTGCATTTTCACAAACTTTTAACACAAAATGATCAAAAAAATAACAATCACAAGCTATCTTTAAACACGTCTACTTGGAACCAGTTCACTTGGTAGAATGAGCGGTGCGCGTCAAAATGGTCTCGGCCCCGTTTTTATTGCAGTGCAAAACTACTAGAATGGATACCTGTTTATACATCCGCATTCACGTGCTGTACAATGCGTTGCACGGACAGAGAAATTTTTGTGAATAATAAAAATCATCATCAAAAACTATCTACATTGGTGCAATTGTGAGCAAATATTCTAATATATTAATATATTAAGTTATAAATAATTTTATTAGAAAAAACAAATAAAAATCAGCAACGTTTGTAACGTTGACAGCCGTACTGCTAGCCGAAAACCAGTTTCAACAACTTGTTGCGCCACGTTCTAAATAGACATGTCGTATCGTTTTGGAAGTGCATTGATAATCTCGGTATCACAACATGAGCCTGGAAAGAAAAGTGCAAAATGATTCGAGCTTTCTATGATTCATATGCATAATTGAATATTATAAGCCTAAATACGCGGGGGTGCCCATGGCGCAGCGGTAGCGCGAGGAAACAACACACCGTAGGTGTGGGATCGAAGCTCGAGTCTGGCACCCTCCGGTATTACGAACGGCTGACCACCGATCTATAATATATCCAGCCGACCACTATATGAAGAGCAAAAACCGAAACGCGTTGGCCATACGAATTCGCTCCGCGAGAGGTTTAAATGGCTAGAGCGGGTTGAGCGTATACCGATGCATTCCCATACAGTCCATACAAACGACTACACAGTAGATATATAGTTATAGGATAACTTTCCTTTCGGATTTTTTAAAAAATGAACTATTTATTTTACGATGTTGGTCTGAGCTTGGACGACTAAAGACTGAAGACTGCTTTATTGGAAATAGTACGGCTACGTTGGCCGCGCCGATTGCGCTGACGATGCGTCTGGCTGCTGGTGTCCGGAAGCGTCCGTTCCCACGATTCCATGCTGGTGTCCAGTTGCTCGCGCGTGGTGTTGTGGCCGCTGGCTCGCGCGTGGCGTTGTGGCTGCTAGTTCGCGCGAGGCGCATTGCCTTCTTGTGTTTCACATAACTTCCCCCCCCTTAAGATTGGAGCGCCTCGATCCAATTGATGGGAATTTTTCCTGTTCTTCCAGAATGTGGTACACGAGTATGCCAAAATTGCAGCTAACAGCAAAATTGCACTTGTTGCTGTTATGATTGTGTGTTTCTGATTTTTGTTGAAGTGTTGCTCAGCTAGTTTCTCTAGGTTGTTTATTTTAATCAACACAACGTCTTCTTCGGATTCCGCTGCTTTCTTCGGGTATTTTCCGTAGGTTGGGATTAGGTATTCGTGTGTGATTATTGCTCTGCTGTTGAATGTGAGGTTCTTTAGCTGAATTGTGCAGTTCTCTGCTTCTATGATTGTTGGTGTGCTGATATTCTTTGCAACACCACATGAGTCGTATACCGTTATTGGCCTCTGTGTATCCAGTAATATTATCCCTGGAAGGATTTCTTTGGCTGCCCACTTTTGAAGTGCAGTTTTTATAGGGCATATTGGGGTTTTGTGAACGAGGATGTTGAAGATACATTGGTCTTCAACTGGCCAAGTTGGTTCGCATATTTCGCATATGTTATTTTGTATGAATATGCGGTTAGCGTTCTTTGCAACATATTGGACATGTGTGTCGATTTTACTTCCGTTTCTGTTCAGAGTATGGAGTTCTAGGAGTTCGAACGTTTCTTTTTCAAGCATGGGTATCTTGACTAACATGACGGCTTGATTATTGGAGAAGGCGATGTTCCCGCTGCAGTATTTGAAGACTTCGTCTAGCTGGTTCATGCTGATCATCTGATTTTTTAACAAATTGTACAATTTTTCTTTTTCTCCTAGAGTAAAGAGGTCCTTGTGAACAATGTTTAATTTTACAAATTCGATCTGTTCTCCTATTATTCTTAGTATTTGAATAATTTCATCTACTTCGAAAATCATGCTAACAACTTCCAAATCACTTGGTGTTTTCGAAACTTGTAGAATATTTTGCGTGACTTTATGTAGTGTTTTTGTTATGTTGTTTAATTTTTCCTCAAAAATTGAGTTTATTTTATACTGTCTATTACTGTTGGTTATTAGTCCATTTTCTTTTTGTTCGATAAGGAAAAGATGTTCCTGAATATTTTTCAAGTCATCACTGTCTGGATTTCCTGCTATGAATTTAATAGCTGTTCCTAGTGCGTCTATAAGTCCTCTTTTCTGTCTTATTGGCTTAAGACCACTTAGTTGGTTTCTTGCATGTTGCAGTTTGTATTTAAGTGTTCTACCTAGATGATGTTCGATTGGCTTTATAGAATTAGCTGTTGTTTCTATGTAATCAAGATTTGTTTCAATTATTTTCAAATCAATTTTATGTATTAATCGAGTGTATCCAGCTCGAATCCTTACTATACCTAACTTAGTAACGATTATTCCGTTATTGTTGGTAATTTCTTTATAGTTAGTAGCTTTTAGCTTGCTTATTGCTAATAAGAAAAAAATAAAAAATTTTATCATAATGTTTAAATGCTGTAAAGAAAGAATAATTTGAAAGTATTTTTTATTTTTTTCGTTTTCTTTTTAGCTTCGTTTTGTGGAGCTTTCTCTGGTTTTGATCGATGATATTTGTTCCCTTATTTTCTTTAACTTTTGTTTCTTTGTACCGTTCTTGGTGCTTCAAGTTATTACGTTTCTTTTCATAAACTGTATCGTTTTCTTCGAATATTTCGTATTCTTCTCTATTTTTGTTTAGCCTGTTGAGGGTTTGTTGTTTTGTTCCTATGGATTTTTGATATATTTCATTGTAGAGTTTTTCTTTTTGAGCAATTCTCTCTTCGATGTTTTCTGAGATTGGTGTATCATATTTTATTCCATAGAATAACTCTCTAGGAGTCATATTGATCTGGGAGTGAATCGAATCGTTGTAAATGGCTACGGCTAAATTCATTTTGGTAGATTCTGGATAATTTTTAGTTGTTTCCTTATTGGAGAGAATGTTATGAAGTTCTCTAAGCGTTCTATGCACTATTTCAACAGTTCCGTTTGAAGAAGATTGTCCTACACTTGTGTAATGGTATTCTATCGTGTTTTCTTCTAAAAATGAACGTATCACTGTTGAAGTGAATGTTGGTTCGTTATCCATTACTAAAAGATTCGGTTTTCCAAGAGCTGCTCTAAACCTTGTGAGTGATTTCAAAATATGTACCGTGTTACGTGTTTTAGTTGGTATAGCCATTGCTAATCTAGAAAACTTGTCGCAAAAAGTTGGTTGGTTTTGTGGGTGTTTCCGTGAATTTATATTTTTGTTTATATGGATGTCGTTCATATTTTGACCTCAAGCACAATTTACACAAGTTAATGAATTTGGTCACTTTGGACTTGATATTAGGGAAAAAATACGATCTTGCAATGTGTTTGGATGTTTCAACGATGCCTCGATGGTTTGCTTCATGTTGCACTTGAATGATTTGATTCTGCTCTATTTCGTCGGTAATATCAGTGATCGTTTTTGGGGTCCAAAATATTCTGAATGATTTCACTCTTGAGAAATAGTTTTTGTACACAATCTGTAGAGTCGCTAATATTTTTTCTGAGCAATTGATTCCATTTGCACATCTAGTGGATGTATATTCTTTCAGGATGTTTATTAGGATTGCTGGGGTAAAAACGTGTCGTTTAATAACTACTCGATGATAGTTTGTGAAAAGTGTAGAGGCTGTCGTACTGTCCTCGTTGCTTGTCTCAAGAATTATTTGGTTTTTGAATACATTTAATGGTCTTTCAGATGCAGGAATGTACTCATTATCGTCAGTGTCAGCCGAATGCTGAGTCATGTCATTGCTATTAGTGTTAGCGTTAATTTCGATTCTTGATAGGGCATCTGCATTATTGTTAAGGGTTCCTTTTTTATATTTTATATCAAATTCAAATGCTTCTAGTTCGAGTTTCCATCGCAGTAATTTACTGTTCAAATCTTTTTTTTGTCTCAACCAAACCAGTGGTTTATGATCTGTACGAATTTCAAATTTTTTTCCAAATAGGTATGGTCTGAAGTGTTTGATTGCAAAAATTATTGCGAGTAACTCTTTTTCTGTAGCCGAATACTTACGTTCAGTGTCGTTTAATGTACGAGATGCGTAGGCTATTGGGTGCTCTTTGTTATCTTCAAACTTTTGAGAGAGTACTGCGCCTAATGCAAAGTCGCTGGCGTCTGTTTCCAGTATAAATTTGTTGTTGAAGTCCGGATATTTCAATATCGGGTCGGATGTAAGAAGCTGCTTGCATTCACTAAAACATGAAATAAATTCTTCGGTATGAATTATTTTAGCATCTTTTTTTAAGCATTTTGTTAGTGGTTTTGTTAGTTTGGCAAAATCTTTAATGAACTTACGGTAGTATCCGAGAATTCCAAGAAATCCTTTTATTTGTTTGGTGGTTTTTGGAATTGGCCAATCTAATATTTTTTCTATTTTGTTAGGATTAGGTTTGATACCGTCTTGGGTTACGATGTGACCCAAAAATTCACAATCTTTTCTTAAAAATTCACATTTGTCAAGTTGAATTTTTAAATTGGCTTTTGCGAGTTTTGTCAAGACTTTGTTGAGGTTTTCCATGTGTTGCTGTAATGAACTTCCGAAAATTATGATGTCGTCTAGATAAACAAGACAGCATTTACCAATGAGCTCGTTGAGAATACTATTCATTGCTCTTTGGAAGGTAGATGGAGCATTTTTTAACCCAAATGGCATCCGAATAAACTCGAAATGTCCTTTTTCTGTGCTAAAAGCGGTTTTTGGACGATCTTTTGGATTTACTTCGATCTGATGGAAGCCTGATTTTAGATCAAGAGTTGTAAAATAACAACTACGGCCAAGTCTATCCAAAATTTCTTCTATATTTGGAATAGGGTATTTGTCATCTATGGTTTTGTCATTTAATTTGCGGTAATCAATTACAATCCGCCATTTTTGTTTTTTGCTAGCATCTGATTTTTTTGGAACTATCCAAATTGGGGATGTCCAAGGAGAGATTGAGTGTTGAATTATTCCTTGGGCAAGCATTTCGTTGATTTGTTTCTCGACTTCTTGCCTATGAACGTAGGGATATCTGTACGTTTTTGTGTGGATAGGGATTTCATCCGTTGTGTTAATACAATGTTTAATAGAGGATGTGCATGAAAGTTTATTTTTTTCATTGTGTATTATTCGAGAGTTTTTCTGTAAGATCTGTAAAAGTTTGGTTTTTTCCTCCGAATTTAGATGTTCTGTGCGAATCAGTGTTTCTATTGTTTTAATAGGAATCGAACTTGTTTCGGTTTCGTTTGAAATGCTACAATTTAATTCGATTGTGTCTGAAATTGGTTGAACTTCAGCAGGACGTGTCCATACAAATTTGACTTCATTGCCAAAATTGGTTACAAGTGCTGTAATAAATCCGTTTTTAGATTTATAAAGACCAGGTGAAATTTCAGAGTCTAGGATTTTGATCTTTTTTTCCAGGAAGACGTCACCGTTTTTATGAGTTACCGGAATTTTAACTTTTTGTACGGTATGAGCGTTCAGAATTACATCTGGAAGTCCTAAATGTTTTATGGAAAATGGTACTGTATTGTTTGGAAAGATTAGTTTGTGTTCACGTGTGTCAATGTGACATTGCAAACTTGATAGAGTTTCGTATCCGAGGATTCCATCGAAGAACTTATGAAACTTAAAAACGTAAAATTTCACATTCTTTTTACCAAATATGTCAGAGTAGTAACATTCGTTGATTTTACGCTTTCCTTTGCTGTTTGTAACTGTGGTTATTGGGAACTTTTTTCTTAAGGTCGATGGCACAAGTTCTGGAGATATGAAATTTTTGTTTGAACCACTGTCAATAAGGATTTTTGCAGTTTTCCCTTCTATTGTTTGGCAAAGATAGGGTAAGCCATTTGTCGCTAAATCGGAAAGTTTTCCTGACTTAAGATTTGAAAATTTACTTCCTCCTGTTCTGGGGTTTCTTGTTCGACTTCCTCAGCTGAATCTGAGTCTTCATCGTTATTGGTTGTGTGTGCGAAAATTTTGTTTCTATTGCTTACCCTGAGGGTAGGATCAATATCCATGGGGGTTGGCTTTTGTC
This sequence comes from Anopheles coustani, assembly GCF_943734705.1. NCBI lineage: Eukaryota > Metazoa > Arthropoda > Insecta > Diptera > Culicidae > Anopheles > Anopheles coustani. Next base: position 1,407,825 of record NW_026525048.1, read on the forward strand.
TATCTGATTGCGGTTTCGGAGAGTATGAGTTAAATTTTTTCTCCGAAGTTTTGTCTTTTTTGTTATTGAATGCTTTTCCGGATTGGTTTTGTTCAAATACGGCCTGAGTTTGGGTTTTTGTTTTTTCAGCGTTTTGGAATCTGCACAAAAATGCATATGCTGATTCCAAGTCGTTTGGTTGTGCGGTTTGTGCATAACCAAAGTAGGGCTTGCTCAGTCCATTAATGAATGCGGCTAAGCATTCCTGTTCAAGGAAGTGATTTATAGCCTGCCAATGTTTGGCATATAAGTCGTTCTCTCTTGCGACCGACTTCATGCTAATCATAATTTCCTTTACTTTTTTATAATGAATGTTCAGCGACTCGTTCATCTTCATAGACCAGAGTTGCGTTTGGTAAGTGGCAATGGTGTTCCTATCGCCATACACTGACTGTAAAATTTCAGCCGCCTCCTCAAAGGTTGAGGGATTCCCGTTCACACAAATTGTGTCACGTGCCCTGCCTTCGATTTTGTTGATTATTGTTTGCTCGTAAATAGCAAGCAATTCAGGTGGGGTTGTGTTGTTCGTAAATAGGCTCAGTGTCCTACGAACGGTAGTTAACCATGCTGTCAACTGTTTTTTGTTACCATCAAATGAAGGTATGATCCTAATTGGATCGGGAATGCGAAAGAGCGAGCTAGCCGATTGGCTTTGGCTCTGCAACTTCAGCGCGTTGTTTTCCGATTGGAGAGCACTAATGCGTGCTTCCAATTGTCGGATGGAGTCACATACCGCTTGGTAATTGTGTTCCTCCATAGTAGTAAAGGTGCGTGCTTTCACTTTGGAAAAGGGGAAAATTTTGGCATAGGCAACTTTTTTCCACACGATTGTCACGCGTTGGACAATACGTATTTTTCTTCTTTTTCACTAGTTATGCACTTGTATGTTTAAGCGTTTTGTGATAGAGTTTCAATCACTTCACTCACTACACTTAAAACATACTAACTCACCTTTCGTGTTTAATCGAAAATTCGATTGGTACCTGGGTTCCACGTGTTGGGTTGAGTCCAGTCGATGTCCAGCTTCGGTTGGTAATTTTGAAGAGTAGATCTGAGTCCTTTTCTCTGAATTGATATTCAAACGTCGGGAACCGCCACTAATCGTCCTCGTGTCGGGAGATGGTGTTTAACCGGATGATTCCACAGCGAAAAGGCCCGTACGGCTGCGCCAGTTATAGGATAACTTTCCTTTCGGATTTTTTAAAAAATGAACTATTTATTTTACGATGTTGGTCCGAGCTTGGACGACTAAAGACTCAAGACTGCTTTATTGGAAATAGTACGGCTACGTTGGCCGCGCCGATTGCGCTGACGATGCGTCTGGCTGCTGGTGTCCGGAAGCGTCCGTTCCCACGATTCCATGCTGGTGTCCAGTTGCTCGCGCGTGGTGTTGTGGCCGCTGGCTCGCGCGTGGCGTTGTGGCCGCTAGTTCGCGCGTGGCGCATTGCCTTCTTATGTTTCACATAACTATATATTTATTTAGGATTATCATAGATTAACGACACTGCTTAAGACTATTTTAAATGATAAAGTTCACGTAACATCACTACACTACACACCACACTTGCACACTAGGGAATATCGATATCTAGCATATCTTCTGATGCACATCCGAGCAGCGGGATCGGGATCCAAAACAAACATCCGACGGAAGATGCTCTAGAAATGAAAATAGAGAGGAAATCAGTTATTATTGGTATTTATAGGCAATAAGTGATGAAATACTCATCTTGTTTTGTTTTCCATCGATGAATTCTGCGAGATCGGATCGGACGCCAGCAGCAGCAGTACCTCTCCATGCGGAAGAGTAGCGATGTAAACAACAATACATTTTCCATTTTTGGGCTGAATATGAGCCGTAGACGAAACACATACACAATATCTTCAGTCTTATCTGTAAAGTTCACTGAATAACACTGAAAACATCACTATTTTACGCACTTTATTATCACTGCACTCGACGCGTACCAAGCGGTCCCGGCGGCTGCCATCACTGAACGCTCCCCTGACAGCTTGACTGTGAGCTTGGGTTTGAGACTATGGTGGTCAAAAATAAGTGTGATCGTTGAACAAAAAACGCGTGCGACGAAAATTTATCTGCCCTAAAATTTTTTAAATTTGATAATGTTTTTTTGTACGTGGTTGAGGTTTCGCCTATTCAACAATTGCATGAAAAATCGGTGACAAAAATAATTTGTCCACCCGCAATAATTTTGTCCATGGAACAACCAAATCCCATAAAAATGAAGACTGTTTGGCTTGGCATGGAGTGATTGAAAATCTGGTCGAAGTGTGAATTTGATTATAATGTTTATTTTCAAATACATGGATGGAAATCATATTGAAAACGATGGAATCGAAAGCATAATCTCTTTTCTATGTTTATTTACGTTGTAAAATGTTCTGAAATCATTTCAAGTGCATTATGGACATGCTTTTTAAGTACGTTTAATCTGATTAGTTTTATAATAAGTTTGAAATTGAGCCAACTAAGTTTGAATGACCAACAAGGTCATTGATCAAATCGACATTATTTCTTTAAGTTTTGCAAAAATGAAAACGGTTTGAAAAATTGACTAAGTCCCAAAAGAGCGAGTACGAAAATCCGGGGTCGAAGGTAGGAGTAGGATGGCCTGCTGAGTGTATCAACGGTGTTGCACATCGTTTGAAAAGTATGGGCCAATGAGGGGTGGAAACGGGTGGAGACGGGAGAGACGTAGACGTGACACCGAATTTTGAATTACCGCTGCCAGCAGGGCGGGACCGGCTTGGAGTGCGCCGAGCGCAGTGTAAATAAAGTGCGTAAATTAGTGGTGTTTTCCGTGTTATTTGGTGATCTTTATCGATAAGAGTGAAGAAATTGTGCGTGGGCTTGCTTTGCGGCTCATATTCAGCCCGAACACGACGTATTTGCTCGATTTTACATCGTGTTGTTTACATCGTTACTCTTCCGCATGGAGGTACTGCTGCTGTTCTCGTGCGATCCGATTTCGCAGAATTCCTCGTTAGAAAACCAAAGAAGATAAGTATTTTATCATATGGCGTGCATGAATATCAATAAAAAGTGTTTCTATCAACTTTTATTTGCAGATTATCTTTATTCAGGAGTTTCTTTGGAATGCCGCTTGTCCGATGTGGGTCCGGAGGCGTACCGTGGAAACGTGAATAAGTAGTGCGGATAAGGTTTATTGTTTAAGTATAGGACTATTACAGTACAAGGTAATTTTTAATGTTAATGAAAGTGTATAGAGCCATCGGTAATTTGTAATAAAGATAAAAAATTGCGAATGCAAATGTTTTGCGGAACTGGGGGACTTATGTTTGCATGATGACCATCACTATGTAGGGTACTCGGGGGCCGCCATTACTGACCCATGCGCATGCGCAAATCGCCCACGAGGGTAACTCAGACTGTCGTCTGGTCCGATGGGATCCGGTCAAGGAAGATCAGAAGACGGGCTACTGAAGACCGCCGCACTACACTTTTCACGCGATGCTACACATTTCTGCCGGTCTGGTACCCCGGCGGCAAAATCAGCATGCTTTCTCGTTCTGTCGGTATCAATTGTCAATTGGACAGAACGAAAAAGCATGCTGATTTTGCCACTAGGGTATACCTCTTACCGTGGACGAATTGAGTACAGCAACTATGCAAGATGATTCAAGAATTCAAGAACTGCTCCGCGCCCTGAGAGTAGAAAAAACCGTGGTTGCAAGATACAGATTTGGCGTAGACCAAGAACAATTTGGTTTTCAAAAAGATTGCCTAATGCGGGGAAGTTGAGTGTATATACCACCTGTCTTACGTCCGGAAGTGTTAAGTGAACTTCATTCACAACTGGGACGTGGTGATTCAAAAGTTGGTCTGGCTTCATCGAGTGAAAGACCTGAACCTGGCCCAAAAGGTGCTACTGCTTAACACCTTTCTGCTCCCCATTGCTATGGTTATTTCAAATTTCAGCTTTATGTGCATCTTGTTTGTTTGTTCTGTGCTTTCTTCATAACAAAGGAGTCTGTATTAACATGTAGTCTGCATGAACAGCTACGATTTTGAACGGACAGAGGAAATGTGCACATGATTGGTATCGTCCGAACAAACAATCGGAATCAATTAGGTATATGTGATGTAATGACATCATCATCAGCGGTAGTAATCAGGTAAGATATGAAGTTAAACTTGACTTTAATATCTCTATTTAAATAATGTACTCTTTTTTGGCAGCAAGAACGTTCCAACACGATGTGTGCAAGAATTCGCATTCTTCAAGGCATCCAAGCTTAACGTCCACGATAGGTCAACGTCACAAGGTTTTATTTTCTTTATATCACTTCCTTTGTTGACTTCAGTTTTATGAACAGCATCTTCGGTGAAATTGCAGTACAATTTAATTAAAGAATATTTCAGGGATTTGTTTAGGTAAGTTATCTGCTAAGACATATCGAAATAGAACCATACAAACGCTGTGGGACACAGGAAGGTGCATTTCAGATTTTATTTTCTAAGATCATTGATAATAAGAATCTTAAGATTTATTAAGGCAAATAATTATTTATTCTACTTTTTTTCTTTTTTTCATTCCAGACTTATCTCTGCATTGAATAGAACGTGTAATTCGTGGGTAATCAGCAAAAGAAATAAAAATAAATAAAATGAAAACCAAACTAAAACAATTTTCGTTCAGCGTATCTATTCGGCGCACGGCCTGTGACGTCACAGCCAAGCGTCGGAGTGAAATAAACAAATACACCGCGGGGAAAAGTAACTCAAGGCCCTGGGGTGCTCGCGCGCTCACCACTGAAATAGCCCGCGAAGACGCTGCTATCGCGGGGAGTTGTCGCTGCCGGCTATTATTTGCATATAACCGGCTATAACCCACTGAACTCGAGTTTATAGCATTCAAATGGTGGGTTTTTTGGACCCAACCAGCCTCGACTTGGGTTTCATTTGAAAATTGAGCAGCCCGGAGAAAACTCCATACAAAAAAAAAAATCGCGGACTTAGCCGATTTTTGCGATGCCGCTCTCGAACATAGCCCGCCGCAGATGCCGCTATAGCAAAGGAGCGTCCTTTACGTGCGATAGAACGCGAGCGACGATGTGCGTGTGATCTCACACGCAGAGTGATTTTGACACATCGAAGTAAACAAAGCTGCACGGTAAGTTCGCTAAAGGTTTTCACTGATAATTACATGTTATTTTTACATTTCAGCTGCTACAGGGCAATATTTCTTAACTTCAATCAACCTACGATTCAGAGCAGTTAGCAACGTATTTTAACCGGAGTGTGCAATCACATCATGGTGACGATTCCTTACCTGCCGAGATGTAAACAATCTGGTAAGCAATAAAGTGAAAGTGTTCCATGCAAATTGTTTTATCATTTATGGTATTTGTTGCGGCTAGAATGAGACCACAACACCGTCGCTGTCAGCTGCACCAGCAGTCAATGTGACAGCGGCCGAGGCCCATGCAGCAGCGATGGGGCTTAGGCCACGAAGGGGATAAAAGGGCTGCGCGAGCCACCATAAGGTCTCTTCGCGATAACGTTGGCGTGATAATTGGCGGAATAAAGACACTAATTTGTGGTTTCTTTCGATACCGAAAATTCCGACAAATTTTATTCGAATATCACTGCCAACAGTATTTTATTTTGTTCTTGCAGCATTACAAACGCAAAGTGCATGTTTAGTGATGACTAGTTTTGGTTGCATCAGTTGCACTGCATTCACGACAGATATATTTCAGAGCAGCAATCGATTCAAATCCCCATCGTTTGTGTATCCATGAATGCATGATACCGGATCGTAAATAGTAAGGTAAGTCGAAGTGAAAGTGTTTATCCGAAATGGATTTGCCCATTTCATATTGTGTTCTGTGATTCATATTGTGCTCTAGCTCGATATTACAGGTGTAGGATGGGTCGAGGATACCGCTTTTGGATGTATGCAGTAAGCTGTATGATGGCCTCGGACTCTCATCCTTTTGGCTCTCTTTACCCCGCGTAGAAAGCGGTGTGACCATTCCCATCGGCACAATCTTCTCCAATGCTCCGTCACCAGCAACATCTTCAACCATCGTAGTATCTTTGACCAGTGTGGAGGGGGTGTTGTGCGGTTAGAAGTCAACGCATCCTCCAAAGGAACTTCATTTTCTTCATTATGCCCCGGAAGTAAACCGTTCGTTGCGGTTGTCTCATCTTCACATGGCGAAACAACACATTTTTCACCGGACACTTCAAAGGCCTTTTTCGGAGTACCTTTGTCTCCACTTTTCTTGTCCTCCATCTCATCGTGCGTTGGTTCTGGGGAAGAGTAGTAACCACTTTCTTTGGTTGAGTCGGCACCTTGTTCCAACTCTTCTAGCCGTTCCTGTAACATCGAAAACCACAGTCCTATCGTCCACTGTATCGTACAATATTCCTTGTAATCCGCTTAAATGTGTCGATACTTTAGATAGATAGATGTTGCATTACCTCAGGAGTTGCCGTTCGCTTTAACGAAAACTTGTGACCGACCCTTCGCTGCTGGCGCTTCCGGAAGTAGTCTGGAACTGTGGTACGGTAGGCACAATCAGAGGGAATGACTCGGAAAAGCCGTTGTCTCTTTTGGTGTACCAAACGCCGATTTCGCTGATGCTGCTGAACACCTAGTTTGTCACTATCTACTACGGGTTGTTGCCTGTGCATTAAGCGACAAATCCGCAACCGTGATGGTGGTGTTTGGGCACCACCGCAACTGGTTCCGTACCTCGTAGATTGCGAGAAATATATCTCACCACCGACAAAGGAAGCAATCAACCGGGGCACGATCAGCCAGCAACATCCGCCGCAGCTGCAAAGACTACGTCTTTTTGGGTGCCCTCCCAATATGTTCGAGTGAACCATAGAAAAATCTGCAATCCCTATGTTATGGAGTGGAAAGCTTGAAGTTAGCAATTATTCACGTTTAAAAAAGAACTAAACTATAGAACCTACACTCGATAACACGCGTTGAGAACAGGCACTAGCAGTTGATATTGAAACCTAACCTCACAAAACTATTGCTGGTAGAGCCGTCGCTCTGAATTGAAAAAACAAAACAAACAGTTTTTAGAATACTTTTTTTTACTTATATTGCCGGAACACTTTATGAGGAAAAGTTAATTTAAAAGATTAACAAGTTTTACTTAATAATTTGCATCAACGACAAATTTTTACCGATATTATTTTAAGTAGCTCAAACAGAATCATATTAAAGGATTCTTTTCAAATAATGAGATGATATTCATCCTGATAATATCAACAGTCGATAACATTTACATTTTCGCAACCATGACACAAGCAAAATGGTAATTACTGTCGCGGATTACTGCGATCGAATTAATCTGTATGATACCGAAATACTAATCACCTTATTTTGCTCAACAGAATCATATTAAAGGATTCTTTTCAAATAATGAGATGATATTCATCCTGATAATATCAACGGTCGATAACATTTACATTTTCGCAACCATGACACAAGCAAAATGGTAATTACTGTCGCGGATTACTGCGATCGAATCAATCTGTATGATACCGAATTACTAATCACCTTATTTTGCTCAACACCGTTTTAGGTGCGGTCCCTCAGATCAAAATGAAAAATTTTCCAACAACCATGAACTGTCACGAAGTTTTTCACTTTCTAAATATTTGCCGCTTTGTATTCCTTTCGACCGTTCTTACATGACATAATAGAACTGTAGAAAGCCAAAAGCAAAAGTAATAAAAACCTGAAATGATACCATTCCGCATGTACGGTTGGCAATAGAGCCTAGGGAAAAGCAAATTAATAATAAGATGGCCGACTGTCAAATACCTCAAAAGCGTATCCCCAGTCTTAACAGCTGCTGCTTAGCTTACAATCGTACTTTTTCTCCATGCTTAGAAATGGTTAGCAAACCAACAGAAAGACAACACAAAGAAAACGAGCAGCAAAAGGAATAGAAAATTGTGGTTTTTTTTACCTCCACTGCATCTGATTCCCACCGTACCTCTAAACTGGGGAGTGCGGATTGCAAAGGATACAACTTTACTCACGAAGTAATTACAAGATAGGATAAATCTGCATCGCATGGTTAGTGCGGGCGAAGAATAGCAAATGTGTCTACTATCAGATTACAATCGCGTTACAGTGTGGTAATGTCGTATCGTAGCGCTCGGTTCAGTTTTTATGTTCCCATGCACCATTCATATTCAACCCGTTAAATGAAACCACCGAACCCCACACGGAACATACCAACGCACACACTTGCCCACACGCTGATCGTGTCTCTCCTCAACACACTAACCATGCCTTCACCTCCTCAAGGGTTTGCAGCAAGAAACAACGCGCGGCGACAACATCTCGTCAACGTTCCTCCAGCAACAATCGCCTCGATACACCACCGCCGTCGGTAAGAGGGAGGAAATCCTGACCATCAAATTCCCTCAGACGGTGCGCAAATGATTTTGCTGCTGTTTTCACAAATGAAAATATCCCGACAGACAAGCGAAACCAGCGAAACAACACCACACCAAAAGGACGACAGCGACGGACGCGCTTGGGTCGATTCGAGCGGAAGAGTACGTCAGAATCCTACGTTCAACAACAAATGGCCCAAACGTTTGACAATTCGAAGGAAGGTAAATGGTAAGAGAATGCGGAAGGGCGGCTTCCATGGGACGACGGGTACCCAAATGGTGTGATGTCGGCAAGGTTTAATAAGAAATATGTTTGCTCCGGCAATGAAAGCAAACTTCGACGCACTTCCTTGTACCGTCAAACAGCGTTGTAAAGTAAAGTATGTAAACTTTGTCTAAACTCACAACTCAGTTTTCTTCTTTCACCCGTTATTCGTTACTAGTTAAGTACAAAAACATCCACTTGAGCTGCACTTAACTACTCCAACAAATTGGACATCCTTCCGCTTTCACGAGCTGCGGCCAACTGAAGTCGTAAAACATCAGATACTGTGTTGCATTCCTTTCGTTCAGCCGCCATCTTGCTTTTTTCGATCAACATTGCTGACTTAACGAATCGCTGCGCAATAATAAAATCTTATGAGCTAGTCCTTTTACTGATAACACCCATTCGGTTCCAATAAATTCGTGGTGGCGCATTGTAATACTGTCTGTGAAACTCACAATGAACTATCTGTGTAACACACAGTTGTAACACACAAAATAACATTGATCACAACTGAACGAAAAGGCTAACTTTACGCGTTGACACGTAACTGAACGGTTCCCTCTGTAGGGTAGAACCAACAATCTGTTGTGCTTTAGTTTTTAGCCATTACTCAAAAAATACTTGTTTAACGTTTTGATGGACTACAAATTTATTAAACTTTTGTTTTTTCCCACCTTTTTGTTCCCGTTTGACATATAATAATGAGTTGGACGCCGAGTTAATAAAATAAAACTAATTTTTATTCTACTTCATTAACTACTGAGGCGCGTCCTCACTCGTTGAGTTCTAACTTAAAACTAATCTTTTTCCCGACCCACTCGGTTGACTGTCCTAACCAGCTCCTATTTTGTTTACGCTAGCTAGCTCCTATTACGTGGCATTCCTTCCCACGCTCACGCTGGAATCTGCTGACGCGATGTTGTGTTTGGAGTCTGGCTGGGTCACTGTCATAACTCCTCCGGGGGTGAAAAAAAGTACGTCCTCGTACTTTACACGATGATCGGATCCACCTCTACAGCAGGCTGCCTCTGGTTCCGGTTCTTGGATGATGATGTACCTCCTCGCTTCCTGTCGCATCTTGTTCCTCTTTGTTGTTGCGATCGTTTGTATGATAGTAAGAGAAATGCAATCAGGGCTATCAAACATGTTGTGCTTAGTGACACACCACCGAATAAACTCCATTTCCAGATATTGTGGTAGTACTGTTGTAGGTAAACGTGGCTCAATCGATCTCGGTTTTGTAACGTTACGTTGGTAATCTGTTCGATGTCGTGCAATTTTTGTAACTGCCTGTTAATTACCAGGTTGTGAAAAGCGCCTTCAATAATTTGGAGTTCAACAGAAATTTCGTTAGAAGTGAACTCTTGGCTTTTGAATGTCACAGTGCAGTTTGAGAACGTTAACAGAAAATTGCCTCTCAATGGTCTATTATCTGGACCGCAGTTGGTTTCTAACAAATCACTTTTTGCATTCGTGATCAAAATTTGGTTATCATTGACCAGTTTTGCCTCTGTTGTTGTATCTAGTCTTGTAGCGCATAGACTATGTCTGCCGTTGATTAGAGGGTTAATGGATCTGTCTTTAAACTCTTCTATGAAACTGCTCACTTGAATGTATTGTTCAGGGTGTAGCGTAGTAAACGTTTGCTCGCCGTTTTTTATCAAAAAACCAGGATGATCTGCTATAACGGTGTCGTTATGTGTGAGAGCAAAAATTCTTAGTATGGTTGCTTCTATTTTGCTCAGTATAGGTACACTAAAAATGTACAGTATAGCATCATTGTTTCGAGCTATTTTTGGCGTTACGTAAGACATTGCTTCTTCTGGGATGTGAATTTCGAACCCTTGTGTCTTCAACAAGTCTATTATGTTGTTGATTTCCTTGAGGTCAAGCAACTTTCCGCTGGCTTTGCCCATTTTCGACAAGGTTATCGTTTCATCAATATCTAGTAGTACATCGTTCATGATATCTAAGTGCAATATGAGTGCCATTGTATCGATTTCGTTGAGAGCCATTTGATTCATGTTATAATTTTCTGTCAAGTGGTTTACCGTCTCGCTAAGCTGTTTCATTTTTTTTGTTGAGGTTTTCGTTGATTGCATATTGGTAGTTATTTTCGTCTATCAATCGATTCATTGTAGTATTTATAATTCGAAGGTCCTCAGCATCTGGATTCCCTGCTATGAATTTCCATGCAGTGCCTAACAGATCCCATCTCTTGGCCCTAGCTAATGGTTTGATTTTGTATAGATTATTATACGCTGTTCTAACTTTATGCAACATTATACCTGTTATTGGGTTTATGATTTTTGAGTTTTCAACGTATGCTACATTTGCAATTGAATTGATTGCTATTTCTATCTCGGTCATATTAATAGGATGTATTACTTTAGTATACCCTGTCTGTATTTTGCAGGTTCCTACTTTTAACATTATTATAGGATCATTGTTGAGATTTTTTATCCCTAAACTCTGACTCTGAGTGGGTCCTACAAACGCGAGTAATAATGATAATATTATGAACTGCATGCTTAGCATCTTTCCTGAAATGATAGAGGAAGAAAAACAGTAAAAAAATTATAATTCGTTTCTTTTTCTATTTTGTTTTCATTTCATTTGATCAGTTTTTTTTTAATCCCAGTTCCTTTTTAGAAAGTTCCTGTTGCTTTCTTCTGTTGATCCTTGAGACTTCTCTGATACCTTCTTGCTTTCCTGGAACGAGAAATAAAGTATTAGTATCTTATTGTTTAAAATTTCTTAACCGTTTAAGTTTGTTTTTATTTCTCTTTACGTTTCTATTGATCGTTACGGTACGATCGTTTGATTTTAGGCATTTGGATTCATTGTATCTTCGATCCAATTTTTTTCTTGTGCCTTTTTTTATATAGACATTCTCGTCTGGTTTTACTTCTGGGGGTTGCTCTTTACCCTTGTGGTGATTCACCATGTTTGTTTGAGCTTTAGTAAGGTTTTGTTGAACCTTTATGAAAATGTTCTGTGCAGCTTGTACTACATAATTTGGGTCTAGAACATTCATTTGATTGAAAACAATTTCTTTTGGCTTGTAGCAAGTTGCAGAATGAACGGTGTCATTGTATAAGGCTACAACTATTGCCATTATTTCTGTAGATTCTAGGTCGGAGAATTTATGCTTGTTAGTGTTGTACATCTCGATGATTGTACAATGAGTTTTTTCAATTTGACCATTGGATTCTGATGATGAAGCAAACTCCAGTTTTATGTTAAGATCAGATAGAAAACTCTTCAATTGTAGACTTGTAAATGAAGCTTCGTGATCACAAACAATAGTCTTGGGAGTGCAAAAGCTTAGAAAATATTGAGAGAGAGCTTTTTGTATATCGATAATATTCCTTGTTTTAATCTCTACAAGGTGTAAATGTTTGGAAAAGGCGCAAATTAGTGACAAGTAATTGTGTTTGTCCATTCCAAAAATATCCATGTGCACTCTATCGAACGGTGCTTTTTCGATAGGTCTAGGAGAGATTTTTATATTATATGGTTTTCTTTCGTATTTATGCTGTGCACAAATAGAACACGCATTTGTATATTTACGAATTTTCTTCACCATTCTAGGGAAAAAATACGATCTTTTTATTTGTCTTTCGACTTCTTGTATACCACGGTGGGCACGCTCATGTTCATTTTTAATGATTTGGTCTTGTCTTTCTTCAGCGGTTATATCTTCAACTATGTTTTGTGCTACCACAAAATGTATTTTCGAATCAACAAAATGTTCTTTGTAGATATCTTGTATTAATTGAAACATTTTTTCTGGTGCATGAATAGCAGTTTGGTTTCCATTGTGATAACGCTTTAAAGCATCACTAATGCTTTGCTTATCAAATGATTGTTGGCAAATAATAGTTCTTTTATAGTTTTGGAAAATCTCTTCAGAGCTTGTTGAACTAGTATTTGATTCTCGGAATATAATTTGATTCCTAAAGTTATTAATGGGTCTTTCGGTAAAGTGTACGTAATACTCTTTGGATGTGTTCCCAGAGTGTATTGTTTCTGGCACAGTTTCATTAGGGTTATTGACCTGTGAATCTTTCGATGATGGTGGTCTACCTGTTTCGTTCACGTTAATATCAGCTTTTCTACTTAAAGCATCGGCTACAACGTTGGTCTTGCCAGTTTTGTAAATGACGTCATAGTCATAGTTTTCCAAATCTAATCTCCATCGAATAATCTTCTGATTTTTATTGGAGCTTTTTATGAAGGTCAGAGGCTTATGATCAGTAATAAGCGTGAACTTACTTCCATAAAGATAAGGTTTAAATTTTTCCACAGCCCACATTATTGCAAGGGCTTCTTTTTCAGTTGTGGAATAATTGATTTCGTGTTTATTTAGTGTACGCGAAGCAAAAGCAATTGGGTGGTCTTTCGAGTCATGTATTTGAGACAAAACCGCTCCCAATGCATAATTTGAGGCGTCTGTTGTTAAAACGACGGGTTTTGCAAAATCGGGGTATCTCAGAATAGGATCTGAGATAAGAATGTGCTTACATTTTTCAAACGCTGCTATGTATTCTGGATCATTAATATTGATGCTTGTTTCTTTTTTTAAGAATCTTGTCATAGGTTTGGTAAGTTTAGCGAAGTCTTTTATGAACTTCCTATAATAACCTAAGAGTCCTAAGAACTTTTTGATTTGTTTTTCTGATGTTGGCAGTTTCCAATTTTGTATTTCCTTAATTTTGTCAGGATTCGGTTTTATGCCGTGTTGAGTAATGATATGGCCTAAAAATTCTGTTTCTTTTTTCATGAATTTACATTTGTCTAATTGAATTTTTAGATTAAAATCGGAAAGCCGTTTTAGAATTTTATTGAGGTTTTTGGCATGAGTATTTAAACATTTTCCCAATACAATTATGTCATCCAAGTAGACGTAACAGATGGTACCAATGTACTCTGCCAGAATGTTGTTCATCGCTCGTTGAAATGTCGCTGGGGCATTTTTGAGTCCAAAAGGCATTCTAGTGAACTCAAAATGGCCTAGCGCCGAGGAGAACGCTGTTTTCTGTCTGTGATCGGGGTCCATTTCAATTTGGTGGAATCCTGCCTTGAGATCCAATGTGGTAAAATATTCGGATTTTCCTAAATTTGCAAGGATGTCTTCAATTTCAGGAATAGGGAATTTATCGTTTACAGTTTTATCATTTAATTTCCTGTAGTCGATTACTACTCTTATTTTACGCGTTCCTGAAGCGTCTGCTTTTTTAGGCACGACCCAAATGGGTGAGGAGTAAGGACTTTTAGATGGCGAGATTATACCATTTTCTAGCATTTCTTTTATCTCATGCTCCACTTCATTCTTCAAGTGGTGTGGATACCTGTATGATTTGGTATAAACTGGTTCTTCATCTTTTGTAATGATTTTATGTTTGATTAAGCTAGTGCTTGTCAATTTTTCATTAGTTTTCAAAAGAACAGAGTGATTGTTAAGAATTGTTGTAATAAGAACTTCTCGCTCTAGTGGAGATAAATGGTCTGTTCTTATTAATTCCTGTATTAACGATTTACTGGGGGGTTCCCCTTCATTTATCGGTATCGGAGAGATAGTGTCGAAATTATTTACTACCAACTCTAACTTTGGTATGATTGGTGCCTGTTTGTTTGTAGAAATTATATTAAAGGTGGTCTTATTTTCAGACGATCGATAGAGTCCTGGTTGTATTACAGTATCTTCGATAAGGTTTTGAAATTCCGGTACAAACCAGTCACCATTTTTGTCAGTTTCTACTGTTATTGTATGGTTGAAATACTTTTTGTTAGGGTAGTATTTATTATAATACGTTTTGATTCCCTGTATTGTAATAGAGTCATCAAAGTAATCAATCTTTGTGTTAGTTTGAGACATAAATTCTGACCCAATGATTCCGTCAAAATAATCATGAAAGTCTAGAATGCTGTACGTTTGTTGCTTTATGTTTGGTCCGAGAAGTTTACAGGTTACTATCTCATCAGCTTTATGCACACCAAACATGTTTCGCACTGTACATTCCTGTTTAATGTGTGAATGTTTTAGAATTCCGTTTGCTATAATGTTTTTGTTCGCACCCGTGTCTATCAACATACGGATGTGCCGTTTTTGCGACTCATCAAAAATCAACAAATACGGAAGAAAATCACACTTCCCATTTATGTTAGATTTGGTTGTTTTTCGATTATCCGAAAATTTCCGTTGCTGTTGTCGCTGCTCGTTGCGTGCAGTTCGACGTGATTTATTTGTTTTTTATTAAATGTATGACCGCTTGTAATTGAAGGGTCAACTTCCATAGGCGTATCCCGACTCAATTTTTTTGCATTTTTAGGATTGCCAAAATGGTTCTTTTTGGAGCCTTCCGCTTGTGGAGGTGAACGAATACTGTTTTCGTTTTTAATATGAGGGTTAAATGTGTTGCTGTGTGCTGGCTTAAATCGGTTTTGCTGCTGTGAATAGTCAGTTGATTTTGCCATGCTTGTACTTTTCCTTTGAATAGTTGACGTTGTAGATTCCCTAGATTGGAATTTACAAATAAATGCATACGCATCTTCTATATCTTTCGGGCGCGCTGCTTGGACGTGGCCAAAGTATGGTTCTTTCAGTCCAGCGATAAAAGCGGCAAGTCCATCCTCATCAATAAATTTATTGATGCCAACCCAATGTTGGTTGTAGATTTCGGACTGTTTGGCTAGGGTTTTTATTTTTTGAACAATTTCTTTTGTTCGTTGGTAGTATTTGTGGACGCCGTGATGCTCGGTCATCCTGTTTTCCCACAATTGGCACTTATAGGTAGACAATTCTTGTCTGTCACCTAAAGCATTTATTAGCACAATTTTCATTTCTTCAAAACTTTGTGGGTTTCCAGCGAGGCATAAAATGTCTTTCGCTTTCCCTTCAATTTTGTTCGCGATTTCCTGCACATAAAAGGAAAACGCTTGCTCACTTACTAACGGTTCGAAAATTAACAATGTATTTTCGACCATCGTTAGCCATGAGTTAAGTTGTTTGCGGTTCCCATCGTATCTCGGTATACCCTTGATCGGGTCCGGAATGCGGAACGCATCAAGTTGCAACTTAGGTGTTTCTTGCGACGACAAAACTTGTGGGGCGGACTGTTCATGAGACGGGGGGGTACTCGGGTTTCCGATCTGAGCGGCAATGCTCGCGAGCGTCGCGTCATACTGCGCCTGCTTGGTAGTCATCGCATTTAATGCAAGAGTCAGCTTATTAAGCTGCTCTGACACTTGTTGGATAAAATTGTTGTTTTCGTGAGCCATTTGTTCCGAAAAATCTACGCTGTTCTCACTTGAGTCGTCTTCACTGCTAATCAGACGGTTTGAGAATAGGGCTTCAGCAAGTTTCCTACTCATTAAAAAAGTATACACAGCACACTTTTTTTTTTTTTTTTTTTACACCAAAGGGTTGAATCTCCGGAAGGTAGTGCGGAATTAAATATTGGAAGCTCACACAAACGGTTTTACTTCCCTACCTGACTATTACAGGACGTGAGCAAATTTTCACACTAACTTAGCTAAATACCTGTTATTTAAAGCGTCTATCTGGTAGTGCGCTATAGTTATTTGTAAATAGCAGTTGTGTTAAAATTTGTCACGATTTTTTTTTAAGTTGAGTGCCGTGGGCCCTATCTGGTAGTTCTCCCGACGGCAAGATAAAAATACTCCTATCTGGTAGTAAGTATTTTTCTGCTTAAGAAACCCAAGAAGTGTTTCTTAAGGACGTAAGCACTTTAATTTTACTGCACTTAAGAGAAAATAAAAATTACTTACGATTTGGTTTCGCTGTCGTGTCGCGGGTTCGTAAATCGACGATGCTGGTAGTCCAGGTGTGTGCATACGCGGGGGATCCTCGATTCCTCGGCGGAGTTTGCTATAACTCCTTTGTTGCTCCGGATGCCGTAGCGGGAACTCTTTACTGGAAGTTTATTAATCTAACAGTTTTCCACTTTTTACGTTACACTACACTCGATTTACACCGGACGGCTGCGCCAATAATGAGTTGGACGCCGAGTTAATAAAATAAAACTAATTTTTATTCTACTTCATTAACTACTGAGGCGCGTCCTCACTCGTTGAGTTCTAACTTAAAACTAATCTTTTTCCCGACCCACTCGGTTGACTGTCCTAACCAGCTCCTATTTTGTTTACGCTAGCTAGCTCCTATTACGTGGCATTCCTTCCCACGCTCACGCTGGAATCTGCTGACGCGATGTTGTGTTTGGAGTCTGGCTGGGTCACTGTCATAACTATATAACCAGTGAAGTAGATCAGTGAAGTCTTATTTTTCCCACCTTTCTGTTCTTGCATTACAAATTACGGAATGAGAAATCAAAGTGGATATAGTAAACAAATTTAGTCATGTGAAACTATCTAGTACTATAGCATTCTTAGCATTCAATACCAAATTCGATTTCCGGTTGAAATTCGACGATGTTTACACAAAAATCGCTGAACTTTGTAGCGCGCATCTGGTGGGTACCCGGGTACCCGGTTATGAGACGAAGGGTGAAACTTTGGTTAGTGATCGGACGGTTAATGCCGATTCTATTTCATCGCGGTTAAGATAAAATTAATTCTTTCCAAAGCTTACGATAAGATCTTCTTATCTAACTCATTATCCCAGACAAACAGTATCAACACTTCTAAAAGTTTCCCAATATGACAAACCATTTCGGCGTCCCTATTACCTTCTTTATACTGGATGCTTCTAGTCAAACTATTCACCACATGCCACGGTAGGCATTCCGAGTTTTACGTGTTCTATCATCTTCCGTGCCGTTAAACCTTTCTTTGAAATGGCGGCACTCCAACAGCACAGAGTGGCACGATTACTCCAACAGCACAGAGTGGCACAGAGTGGCACGATTACCTCAATATAGACCGAGAATCGAAGGTGCGACCATTGCACGATGTCCGGGATCTGAAGAAGTTCAACGCGCTACGATAAACTCATATTAACACTTTCGGTATCCAAAATTACTCAAAACAGATAACCAATGCGAATTGGTTCCGTTCATTCGCTGTGTAGTTAATTACACACGAATATGCAACGCGCCGACGGACGCTGGAGTTGAATTATTGTTTTTCATCGGTCGCAGTACAACGATTTGGCGATCTGTCAAATGACGGTTCACTATTCTAGAAAAAATACGAAAAGATGATTGAGGAAGAAGGCCGCAGCTATTGTATGGGTGTGTGTATGTGTGTGTGTGTGTATAAGAAACGTACATGAGGGGACAAATAGAAACTAAAAGTTGGGGGGATTATTGCAGATTCTATTGGTCTATTGGATTGCTGTTCATCAGTGTTTGTTTCTAGCGGAGCATGCATCTAGAAACAACCAGTTGAAGGTTTATTTTTGTCTTAAAAAATGCATCGAACTTGACAGTACACCGTGGTATGTTCGATACAATTTCAAACCGGTTTGGAATGAGCTCGATAGTTTGAAAATCAACGGACTAGCAATATTACAAATCACAGCAATATTACAAATCTATATATATAAAAGTCGCCGTTGTCTGTATATATAAGTTATGAGATGGACCTTGCTCGTTCGAGCTTCGAGAGTCAACTGGACTATATTTTTGAGATGCTTATCGACTAAGTACAATCTGAACTAAGAAAAAAAACCTGAACTACCGCTCGCACCGCACGTACCAGTTGCACACTCCACGTTTATCGTAAGATATTTAGTGAAAAACACTCCGGCTACTTGCAGTTTTTGGCTCTAAGTTGCCTCTGTACCCCGTGTTTGGCCCAGCAAGTTTGTTTGGGAGTGGTTTGCCCGCGTTTGTTTATATTTTCGAGCTTTTGTCTATTTGGTGCTCGCTATGGTTGAAGTGTGTCGCGTCTGCTCCTTGCCTGCCTCAGGCACCAATACATACATTTGTGCTGGCTCCTGCAAAGCCGTTTATCACTGCAAGGCGGGATGTCTGGGTGTTCCTGCATCGGTGCTGAAGGAGCTTAAGCGGCCCGCTTCCGGTTTGTCCTGGAGATGTCCGGATTGCCTTGTCTGTCCACGCGGCGAGTTGGCGGACCTTCGGGGCTTATTGGCTTCATCGATCGCCGATGTCCAGAACGACATCATGGCGCTTGAACGGCGCCTTACTTCACTGGCTTCTGGCACCAACTCCGAAGCATCGCCGATCGACACACCTACGCCGCTGGCCTCCACGCAAATGATCAGTACCACTGCACCCAGTCATGCGTCGGATGTCACTCATACCATGCCTACCATCGCTGGCACTAATTCTGCTCCTATGCCTAACGAACCCGATTTCACGCACACGCTCGTTGACGACATGATCAGCCCTTCGCTCATCCCAGCCGGCATCACTACTACGCGATCCCCGCATCCCGTACTCACCATCACCGATAACAACACTACGATGACTAATCATAACACCATCCTGAGCGTTACTCCCGTAACTAGCCACACGGTGAATGCGTTACCGTCTGCCCAGCCTGCCCCGAGGCTCCTCCACGGTACATTGCCTTCCCACTTCAAAACGGTGCCTCAAAGACCTCCGCGGTTTTGGCTTTTTATCACCAGGATCGCCCCGTCGCTTTCCGACGCTGAGGTGGATTCCATGGTCAAACAACGGATGGGCACTAATGACATCGTGACAACTAGACAGCTGCCGAAAGATCGCGAACCGAGCACCGCGACCTGTAATTCCTTCAAGGTCGGCGTGCCGCTCCCTCTTCGTGACAAGGCTTTGGATCCAAGTACGTGGCCTCTTGGCATGGGGTTCAGGGAATTTGTGTTCCACCATGCTCCGCGGGAGGGATTTCGCGACGCAACGCATTTCCGTGGCTCACAGCATCCTTGATTCACGGCTCTCACCATCACCACCTTGCACCACGCCAAGCCACCTTAGCTCTGCACAGCTGGATGGGAATGTCGGGCCTCCCCAGCCCACTGCATCGCCTGACTCGCCGCCACACGTCCGATCGTTACTCACCGCCACCACAAACTGATCTTGTAATCGATGTCCCGGCTACTACCGCTGCCCTGCACTTCACTTACCAAAATGTCCGAGGTCTGAAAACTAAGGTGAATGACTTCTACCTCTGCTCCACGACACCTACATTCGACGTTTGCGTGATAACCGAGTCCTGGCTCGACGACACTGTTCCTTCGTCGCTTTTGTTTGACGATGCCTACGTAGTTTATCGCGTTGACCGTAACTCCAGCAATAGCCATCGGTCCCGTGGTGGTGGTGTTCTGGTCGCCTGTTCGTCCGGCTTCGTGTCGTCGTTAGTGCAGCATGCATATACCTCGCTTGAGCTTCTATGGGTGCGCATAAAGCTTGGCGGGCCATCACTTTATGTTGGGGTGGTCTACATCTCTATGTTGTTGCGTCGAAGAGATTCAATCGCTGATGGGAGATCGCGATTTGCTCTTGCTGTTCGGCGATTGCAACTGTCCTTCGCTAAGTTGGTGCCCGCACCCTTCCTCGCCGTCCACATACGCGCCGTTCCGCATCACTTCAGGCACTTCCTGTCTTGCCGACTGCATGGCGCACAATGACCTGCTGCAGCTATCGGGAGTCGCGAACCCGCCAGGCCGGCAGTTGGACCTTATCTTCGATTCGAACGATATTGCCGCTGGTGCTTGCTCTCCCGTGGCCACCTCACCGCTTCCCCTCGTTCCTGAGGATCGCTATCACCCGGCTCTCGACGTGTCACTGCTACTACCGACTGTTACCTCTGCTAGGCATGTACACCACCGAACTCCTGAACCACGATCGCTTTGAATGGAAGCTCAACCGCCTGCTTCTCGATACCAACTGGACGTTCCTGGATGATGCTGATACCGTTGATGAAGCTGTTTCTACCTTTTACACTGTAATAACGTCGTTACTTCCTCAATGTTGCCCGCCCCAGAAACCCCTACCTAGTCCTTCGTGGTCCGATAGGCATCTTCGTGTATTGAAGGCCGACATGAAGCGAGCTCAACGGATTTACCATGCACATCACACTCCGTTTCGTCGGGATGTGTTTAAGTATGCCGCGTCCGCTTACCGGGCTTACAATCGTATCCGTTACGGCCTGCACCTTTGTCGGTTGCAGGCTCGTTTCACAACTAACCCCCGGTCGTTCTGGCGCCACGTAAACTCCCGACGAGGTAACCCTCAAATTCCCCCTTCTTTATCCTCTGGCTCAGTAACTGCCTCCACCCCTTCCAGCATATGCGAGCTGTTTGCAACATACTTCTCGCAAGTGTTTGTCAACCCCAGTTGCTCTACGGCGTCCCTCTCACTGGGCCTAGCTGGGACTCCGTGTTCCGGCTCGTGCCTAAATAATATTTCAGTCTCGGAGGAGTCTGTACTGACTGCCCTAACCAAGCTGAAGGTCTCTTTTGCTCCCGGTCCTGATGGCATCCCGTCGAATGTGTTAAAGAGCTGCAAGACTGCCTTCGAGATGCGGCGAGCGAGTTTAGCTCGATCAAGCTTACGGTAATCCAATGCCGGCAATCCTGAGGATGGGGCGGGGTGGCTGATGGGCTCGGAAGAAGAGGAGTCAGCCGCAAGACACATTTCCAGTGCTGGGTGGTGAACATCTTCGGGTAGCAGTTGCAGCGCCGCGTGATAGATGGCGCCAGATACCTCGGTGGCCGGGGTGTTGCCCAAGATCAGGTCAAGTTGTCGTCCGTTATTTATTTATTTATTTATTTATTTATTTATTTATTTATTTATTTATGAATTTAAGTTATCTGGCCCAGCTGGCCTACATAACTATAATTAAACTTAAAAATATCCTGCACTAAGCTTATTACAATAGAATTCCCTGACCGAGCTACCTAAGTTGAAAAGTTTCTAGAAACAGTCCGTACGTCACTCACAGAAAAATTAAAATCTACTAGGTCTCCTAGACCATTATAGGCTCTTGTTAGCTGCATGAGCGGATCGTGGGCTCCAAATACGGTTCCTCGAAAACCGAGTCTAAACAAGGCTCTAGGCCTGAGCTCTCGCGTAGGAGCGGACATATCTAGCAAACTAAGTAAAACTGGACAATCAATATTGCCATTCATTAACTTGTGGATAAATATACATTGAGCTGTGTACCGTCTGTTTTCCAAAGACTCCAAACCGAACAGAAGACATCGCGTCTGCTAGGAGGGACAAGGCTGTGAGTTGGACCAAGGTAATCGGTAATACATCACACGTGTTGCTTTTTTTTGAACAGCTTCAATCCTATCTATCCTAACTTGTTGGAACGGAGACCACACAATAGATACGAACTCCAAGATAGGACGAACCAGCGCACAGTAAACAGATTTGAGACAAAACGGATCTTTGAAGTCTTTAGTAACACGGAGAACAAAACCTAAGGTACGAAGAGCTTTGGCAATGGTTGCATCTAAATGTTGTCCAAAATTAAGCTTACTGTCCAAAAGAACACCTAGGTCACGAACTAATTCACTACGGGGAACAGGCATCCCGCTTACTGTATATTGGAACAAAATCGGATTGCGTTTTCTGGTCAGGGAGATAATACTGCACTTGTTAACATTAACGGACATACAGTTTTGGGAACACCATACATTAAAATCGTCAAGGCAAGATTGTAGAAGTTCGCAGGACGAAACGTTGTCAATCTTTATTCTTATAAATCTCAGTTTCAAAGTCCCGTGATGAGATGAGGCAATAAACCCTACATTTTTACAGTGCACGTGAAGCATGCTTTTTACAATCTGACTCTAAGTGGAAACGGGACTCGTACACGGGTTTACCAAGAGCGAAGCCGTAGTCTTGCCGAGGAACCATAGCACAAGTTAAAAATTGTGAGGAAATATCGCTACTTGAATGGCAAACGTAGATTTTGAAGAAAAATTTTATTTCGTACTATAAAAGATAGTCCCATTCGGGATTCGAAGACCAAACCTCTGATACAAGGCTCGAGCACCACTACCAGTATACCAGTTATACAAGTGGATAGCATAGGGAAAATACAGGTATATATCGCTATGTAAATAAATTGAACCACCAAGCTGTTAATTTAATAATGGTTATGATAATTTGAAATTTATGTAACAAAATATGATCAGATTTGAAAAAGTAATTTTAATATCTAAAAAAAATCATGAAAAAAAATTTTTACAACCGTCAACAAAAAAGTTTTTCCTAGCCTAGATTCGAACTCCGATCCTCCGGAACAACACCCATGCATTTGCCCCCTAGACTATTGATGAAAGAAAATTTCCGAGTGATATCACAGCTACTTATATGTCTGTAGGCAATCTGAAT
This sequence comes from Anopheles coustani, assembly GCF_943734705.1. Classification (NCBI taxonomy): domain Eukaryota; kingdom Metazoa; phylum Arthropoda; class Insecta; order Diptera; family Culicidae; genus Anopheles; species Anopheles coustani. The sequence continues at coordinate 1,430,830 of NW_026525048.1, forward strand.
GTAGCATAGAAAATAAACCAAGAATAAAAACTTTAGTCACATTTTTCCTCCCCGAGCTTCGCCGGGGCTTCGAGCTAGTGGGAACATACATTTTGAGATCGTCGGCGTAGAGCAAAATCCTGGACCCAATGTGTTGGACGATGTCGTTGATGAAAATATTAAATAGTGAAGGGCCCAGAATACTGCCCTGCGGAACTCCAGAGTTATTAATAAAGGCAGGGGAAAAGGCAGCTCCGATATTAACTTGAATCTCGCGGCCCGTAAGGAAAGAGGCCATCCACCTGACTAAATCGTTATGAATTCCGTACTTGCTAAGTTTAGCGAGCAGGAGCGAGTGACTAACTTTATCAAAGGCAGCTTGAAAGTCAGTGTAGATGACGTCTACCTGACCGCCTTTATCGAGCACGGCGAAACAATTGCTGAGCAAGCACAGTAGATTACTCTCAATCGAGCGTCCTGGCGTGAAACCATGCTGGTCAACGGAGATGCAGTGTTTGAAACCTCTTCTTAAGTGCTTATTGACTACCGACTCGAAAATTTTACTTAACGCGCAGAGCATACTAATGCCTCGATAATTTGTCATATCGCATCTATCTGCTTTTTTAAATACGGGGAACATCCACGACCGCCTCCAGAGGGAAGGGAAGCTTCCTAACTGTAAGGACTTGTTGAAGATGCTGGTCAAAATAGGAATAAGAGCCTCCTTGCAGTTTTTGATTACAATGCTGGGGATGAGGTCCGGTCCCACAGCACAGGAAGGCTTCAGACGGTTTATAGCACTCAACACATCTTCTGCTGACACTGAGGGAACACCAACATCCACTTGTTCCTGAATGGAAGACAATGCTGACGTCAAATTATGTGTGGGTATAACGTTGTCCGAATAAAGTGAGCTAAAGTGAGAAGCGAAGGCTCTGCAGATGTTATCTTCTCCGGTATGCGATATACCATGAAGGTTCATGGTTGATGGAAGTTCACTAGTTGAGCGTTTGATTTTGACAAATCCCCAAAAGGGCTTGGGATTACGCCTCATACCGAACGCCACATTTCGTACATAGTTAGAGTAGGCAGACTTGTTGGCGATTTTGTAGTATCGTGCTGCACTGAGGAATTGTCTTTTTCGAAATGGACAGTCGTTCCGTTGGAGTTTCCTATAGGACGCAGCTCTACGTCTTTTAGCAAGCCTCAGCATAGAATTACTCCAAGGAGGCTTTTTTGGAGCTCTTCGTGGACGAACAAATTCGTTGAACAGACCGACAATAGCATTCGTTATGTTTTCCACAGTAGAATCTAACGCAGAATCGTTGATAAGGCAATGCCAGTCTATGTTTTGAAGAGCAATCGAGAGTCCGACGAAGTTCGTTTTCCGAAAATTCCATGGACGGTGCACCGGTAGAGACGGAGTAGCGTTAGAGATTTCATTTTGTTGTACCTTGACACGCATAACAAGAGCTGGATGATGGGAATCGAGGTCGATTAAACTGTCTAGGCCAGGAACCACCACTGCCGAGGCTTTTAAAGAAGATTCATCAGCGAACACTAGGTCCAGCATAGTGTCGGATGAATTCCTTACCGTGTTTAGTTGAGTCACTCCGGTAAAGCTCAACTCATCAATAAGAATCTCACAAGACGATGAGATTCTCGAGAGTGAGTAATTCAGCGAAAGATCACCCACCAGAGGCGGGTTCCAGTGAAGATGGGGTTGGTTGAAATCCCCCAAAATGGTGAAAAAATCAGAAGGATATCTTTCTCTGGTTCGGCGCAGTGTCAAGCAGAAGTCCTCGATGGTTTGACGATCGTTCGAAAGATCGGGGGGAAGGTAGACCGCCCCAATAATAAAAGAGCGCTGAGCAGTTTTCAATTGGACCCATAAGCTTTCGGTTGTCGCAGAAGTTGTGGAACAAAGGCAGGATGCATATCTTGATGAAATTGCTATTAGCACTCCACCCCCTCTAGATTTCGAGCTGTTTAGCGAGGAGCGATCATGACGGTAAACAATGAATCTGTTACAATCAAACAGTAGTGACGAAGGACCCAAGCGCCACAAGCTTCGGGACGAGATAGGGAATTCAATGGGCAAGAGCGAGATGGTGATAGCCTTGTCTCTTTTACACCAACGCAGAAATTCTCCCGTCCCGTCACCGCCAGAAATCTCTCCTTACCGCGCCCATCAATTCGCTCGGGTTTGTTCCAGCGCGAGCGATCGCTACATGAAGAGCAAAAACCGAAACGCGTTGGCCATACGAATTCGCTCCGCGAGAGGTTTAAATGCCTCCGCTCTGGTCGAGCACGCACTCCGGCGAGTAAGAGCAGCTTGGAATACTCATACATGTAACTGTTTGGCTCTATCGATGGTAGAGCGCTAGCTTTTTTGCACTGGTTTGTTTTGTTCTCCATCCGTTCAAACAGCTGCAATGAATCGCGCACCGCGGCTTGCTTGTACTGTTGTTGTTTTATAAACAGTACGGATCATATCATAAAAACAAAAATGTTTAGCATTAAAGTGCGGGGATTTTAACTAAATTGCTCCTTAACGGATAGTCTTATCAAAAAGCAGTCTCCAAACAAAATGTAAACCTATTAAATACCTATGTAAAACAATTCTAATATCGTCCATCGCCTAATAATTGGCGAAATTATGAACGGTATAAGATCCATGTTTTCAAATGCATTTGCAGCTTTGCCGTACGTTCTCACAAACAAAAGATAGACAAAGTTGTTACGGAACATGAAAGGCAGAATACGCAGGGTTAAAATTTAAAAACAATCATTAAACCCATAGCACATTTTTTTCGTTCTACCAACACTACCTGACGAAACCCAAGAATTAAAAATTATATAAGTTCTGGTAGTAGGTACTCAAACGGAACTCCCCTGAACACGAGACGACCTCTACCCACAAAACTATTTAAGCATATATGAACAATGTATGTAAACATTACCCATGTCGACAGTACCCAAAAAATACATATTTACCCGCTACCTTAAGTTAAAACTCATCTCATGCTCAGGTAATATGTTATTTTACCCAAGACACTTACCTGTGTATTATATAAAAAGAGCTAATTTTGTTATAAGTGTCATTACGAAAGGAATATTCAACGAGAGTTGTATTATACCCTGCGATTTATCAGATAGTCAAAAGTCAGCGACGGCAAAAATGGCAGATGACAAAAATCGATTTGTTCAACAACGTGCAACCGGTAGCCGTGCAAAACGTGTAAGGCAGATAGAAAGTGAACTTGCGCAAGAGGGAACTTCTTTCGTTCCTTGTGATAGTGATGAAGAAGTGGTGCATGTTTCTCCCTACGAGTACGACGACGAGCTTCAAGAGCCGAGATATGAGCCCTACGATGAGTTCGCGATGTTCGACGCGATGGAAGCAGAGGAGTGCTTTCGCACGAGGTCTGTGCTGAACGATGTCGATCAGGATACATTACGGATGTTCCTCGCTATCATGAGAAAAAAAGTGACTGAGTTTGTGTTGCCAATGGATCCAAGAACCCTGCAAAAAACCAACAGAAAAGCTACAGGAATCAGCGAGGTATCAGGTGGCAAATTGTGGTACAACGGACTTCGGAAATGTTTGGTGACCTGCTTCAAAGTCGAGGATATGACTTCAGTGTCGGAGTTGAAACTAAATTTTGGATACGACGGCATTTCGATCAGTGCAAGCAGTACTGCTGTACTTTGGCCTTTGATGGCTAGCGTACATGGAATGCCTCATATCAAACCGATGTACGTTTCTGTGTTCCATGGATATAAAAAACCACAAAGTGTAGAAGAGGTCCTAGGTCCTTTCGTCGAAGAGGCAAATGTGGTTATCAACGAAGGAATAAATTTTAACGGCCACATTGTTCGAGTAGTAATCCACCTCATCGTGGCAGACACCGAGACACCGCCAGGACAGCGCTAAAATGTGTATATGGTCACAACTCGCTGAATGGATGCCAGAAATGTGTTTGCGTAGGAGAGCACAGCCATACGTCCGGTACCACTGCTTATCCGGTAGAGAAAGCGTCTGCTAGGACTCATGAGGTTTTCGCCGAACATGGCTATCCCGAGCATCAGAAAACGTCTCTACGATCCCCGCTCCTACATTTGAATCGGTTCGATATTATCAAAGATATGGTCGTAGCTGACCGACTGCATCTTATCGATCACGGAGTCACTAGACGATTACTGAAAGGACGCTTAGTTGGAAAATGGGGATTCCCCAGCTGGCCCTCTGAGATCAGCAAAACGATTTCAACTAGGCTGTTGGAGATCACATTGCCGTTGGAAATCAATCGTAAGATGCGGTCGTTGAAAGACATCAACAATTGGAAGGCAACGGAGTTTCGGAGTTTTCTGCACTACGTGGGGCCGGTCGTTCTGGAAGACATCCTAGAGGAAGAAGATTACAAACACTTTATGTTGTATTCGTGCGCTATCACCATTTTATCAACAGTGGAGTACAGACAACATTGGCCAAAAGCGGATGATATGCTACAATGTTTCGTTCGGCAATATGGTGAAAAATTTGGTAGGGGTTTCATTTCCAGCAACGTTCACAATCTACTGCATATTTTTGAGGATGTAAACAGATTCGGGCCTCTGGATAAAATTTCCACTTATCCGTTTGAGAATGCAGCACAGCCGTTGAAACGACGTTTGCGACATGGAAACAAATGCTTGGAACAAATATCGAACCGTCAGTCGGAGTGCGATCAAATTCGAATACCACATCATCTGAAACGGTAGAACTGGACCGTTTCTCATTCCACGAGGCGATAGAGTTGGATTGAGAATGAACGACTTTGAGCTTTGGGATAACAGTATCAACGGATGGTTTTTGACCAAAGATCTTCGAGTTGTGCGCTATAGCAGTGCAAGGAGAGCTGGTGGAGCTATAATAATTACAGGAAAAGAAGTAATAGATGCGGATGTTTACTTCTCCTTTCCTTGTAACTCAACCTTCCTTAATGTTTACCTGGGAAGAATGTCCAGTCTTGCCGCTGAAGATTCTGAATTCAACACAGATACGATAAAGTGTAAATTAGTGGCACTTGATTCATACAAACGACCCGGATTTACGGTGTTCACTCCATTGATTCATACGTTAGTGCCATCTGAATTGTAAACTGCAAAACTGTGTTTGTATAATAATCGTGAATAAATGTTTTTTTTATTGAGGGTAGCGGTAGCGCCGCGCCGGTTAGAAAATCGGCCCATTAGCGCCGGGGCTCACCACCTCGACGGCGTCGGTTCGAATCCCAACCCGAGACCGGACCCTCCCCTGTACGAGAGGACTGACTATCCACGTACAACAGGGAAACAAGTCAGGGAAAGCATGACCAAGAGGTCGTTACGCCAAGAAGAAGAAATGTTTTTTTTTATGATTTATAAATCAATCATATAAACATCTAAATGAATGTAAATAAAACCATTCTTTTTATTACTATTCAGTGGCCCTGAAAAGGGCCGTTTTTTAGTGTGTACAAACTGCCTGAATCCCACCTGAAAAAAAAAAATCATTTGAAGTGTTGCTGTACTAGACACTCCAAAACGGCTGTTTTTCTTTTTATTTTACCTTTGCTACCGCCGCTTCAAATTACAATATGCCAACCGTCCTGGATGGCGGTTTACACGCCTTGAAGCTTGCATAAGCCGGCTCCGCAACACCTTTTCCACAAAGTCGCGGGATGCAGGATTTTCGTTTCCCGCTACCCGCGAAATCAGCAGAAAAATGTTGGTGAGTGTACAGAAAGGTATTTTGGGAGCTGGATGCCCAACTCCTGTCCAGCTGCATGCTGCGAAAAGGATGCGACTGAACAGGGAATCTTTGGTTCTAGCAATACGAGTTTTCGCATCTAGACGTAAGACTCCCTGCTTCAGGTGCGCAACCATTTCCGCAGCATATGGAGCGTCCGTGCCAAGGCGTTCCTAAAATTTTTCTAGCTGCTCCTGCGTCTCCAGCGTTGAAAAATTTGAGGGCCTTGTGGCTGCGCGATGGACCGTCAGCAACTCCACGGACTGCTCCAAAGCCACCTGGAGATGGGTCACGGCCTTGCGAAGGACGCGGACCTCTTCTCGTAGTTCAGTGTGGCTGCAACATGGACGGAGGGGAGGACTACAAGCAGGAGGATGAGGACTAGGAGCGGTGTGAGGAGGAGTAGAGGAGATTGGGATAGAGGATTTGGAGAGGTGTCTTTCAGGAGGGGGGCCAAAATTGAAAGGATCCGTAACAGCTTCGAGCCTCGCTAAGCTGTTACTTCCTTGCGGAGCCGGCGTTGGCTGCAACGGAGATGATCGCAGTGGCGATGCCGGCGTGGACGGCGTGAAAAAAATCAAAGCCGGTGGAGCGGTGTGCTGCAACGGCGCAGCGGGGGTCACGGAAGTGTGACGAGGTGCTCGCAGTGGCGATGCCGGCGAGGACGGGTAAAAAAAATGTAAAGGCGGTGGTGCGGTGTGCTGCACCGACGTAGCGGGAATCGCGGAAATGCGATGTGCTGATCGCGGTGGCGGTGCGGTAAAACTGTTAGAAACCACTAACGGAATTAGTGGGGGTGGTGCCTGGTTTTTTTGATCCGTTGGTGCCTAAATCAAAACCAGATTTTAAGCCCGGTATTTCTGACACGAACCGTGGTCCCAACGATAAATACAGCGACTTGGATACGTTATCACTGGTGTTCAATACCAAACTGACGACACCACGCGCACTCGAAAAACGTACGAAACGGAAAACATGTAAGTAACAAAATTCATATGAAATCCATAACCTACCTCATTACAGGCCACAACACCAGCAGTATATCACATGCATTCAAAAATTACGCAGAAAAACATAAATGGTCAACACCAGCAGCCCACCTTCCCGCGCCTACTATCGCAAGGGCAATTGCCTTGCGCCGCTTGCAAGCGCACCTACACTCGAGTACGTACACGTGTGTACCACCGACGGGTGACGCACCTACATACCAGACAGCGAACGGGTGGGTAGCGTGTGAGTGAGTAGAGGGGTCGAGTAGAGACAGTGGCCCAAAGAGACAGAACAGGCATAAAGCGAGTGTGTAAAGAGTTGGTAAATACACACACAGCTTTTTTAATGCTCGTAGTACCAAACGCTCTCGAGAGCAGCAAAACACCCGCTCTAGAGCAGGAACGCTATCGAAACCCCATTGTACGATGCTCGCGAGCTCGCTATAACCTGGGGGCCGAGCGGCATGCCGAAGTTGCAACTTCGTGGATTGCTGTACATTCTTCGGCTTTCGCTGCATAATCCCGGCATATGCATACGAGTATGCGGGTTAACATGCAGCGGCAGCCCCGCAGAGCTGCGTTCCAGGGGGAATGGACTCATCGAGCCAAGTCTCGGTTAAAACAATGACGTCATACGGTGCATCAAACGAGGACGTGAAAAACTCTGTAATTTTCGAGCGCAATCCCCGTACATTTTGATAATAGAATTCAAGTGTTCGCTCGGAGCTCGTAGAATTCGGAGCGTGAGAGCGAGACCTGGGTGAGGGAGAAGACAACAGATCTCTTATCGTTGAAGAGTAGTGCAGGATTCCATTCTGGTAGTAGATGGTGGGTTGTGCAATCTGTTTCGTTTGGTGTCCAGTTAGATGTGAAGTTCGTGTGGTGCGCTGGGTTGTGTTTCTGTACGAAGTGCAGTGATTTGAGGAGTTTGGTGCTGAGACGGTTGCGGATGATGTAGGTTCGGTGTAGGACGCCAAAAATTTGCCGAATTTAGGCGACGATCAACGAATTCGCGAAATACGAGTTAGTGTTGAGAATCCCGGAGAGTTGCGTTCGTCCGTTAAAGTTCATTCCGTCGATGAACGCAACGTCGCTCTGGGCGAAACAGAACGGACGAAAGAACGGCGGGACGGCAGGGTCAGGACCCCAGACGGCGGATGGCAGATTAAAATCACCGGCAATGAGAAGTAAGTCATTTGGGCCAAGTTGCTCAGTTAGGGCTCCAATGCCGTCGTAGAGTCGCTCAATGATTGCCGGGTTGTTGCTCTGGTCAAGTGGGATGTAGATAGCACCCACCCAACCAGCCTGGATTTGGGATCCATTTGAAAATTGAGCATGCCAGAGAAAACTCCATACAAAAAAAAAAAACACCTCTCTTGGACTTAGCCGATTTTGGCTATGCCACTCTCGATGATTGCCGTCCGCAGATGCCGCGAACGTGGCGAAGACCCGTCGCTCGCGGACTTAGCCAAATTTTTCGATCCCGTTCTCGTATTTTTCGATGGAGAGATCTTTTTTGGGTGATCGAACGCGCGCACCCTGCATCGCGCTCTCTCCCGTACACGAGGAGCGCACCGAGCTCAAAATTTTCCATTGCGGAACATCGCGATGTGCGTTTGTCTCAGTCACTGCGTGTATCCGTCGCTGTGTGCTCCGTCGCTGCAAGCATGAGCTTGCATTTCTCCATTAGAACGATGGAGACGTGAATATTTGTTTCTCCTTCGCTGCGTTCATCACATGCGTAGAGCGATTTTGCCAGTTCGACGTAAACAAGCAACACGGTAAGTTCGCTAAAGTTTTTCGGCGATAATTACATATATTTTTTACATTTCACCTATTGCAGGGTAGTATATGTAGTATTCAATCAACTATCAACTATTCAACCTACGATCCTAGCTAGTTGGAGACATCTTTTTACGCAGAATGATAAGTTCCGGAGCAACGCACCTGACCGTTTGAAGCTGAGCAAAAAACTTCCTCAACTAGCAGGTAAGCTCTGCAGTGAAGTGTGTATATTTCATACGAAATAGTTTATTGTATAGTGTGTATGCTGTTCTTGATGGATCATCGATGTTAACTTACTTTTCGGTGTTATTGGATTCACAAGAAATCGAGAAATAAAAAGGTGAAAACGCAACAACAAATTTCGTCCAGTGTATTCATTCGCGCAAGGGCTGTGACGTCACAGCTGCGCGTAGAAGCGAAAGAAAAAATCTCTCGGAAGTAACTCTCGGGTCTGGGGCTCTCGCGCGCTCACCTCTCAAAAATTGCACGGATGCAGCTGCTATTGTCACAACTATCCGTTGAACGGAGAACCCTCGGTTTTTGAACGGATATCAACTCATCGCGAGGTTAAAGCACGCAAATGGTTATTTGGGCAGGAACAGAAATGCGTGGCGAAGCTTGATGCGCACCCAGACAGCCTCGAGAGACGGGAGAGGAGAACTGACTTGGGTCACAGCGAGCGATGAAGAGCAAGCAATAAGTGCCCCACCGCCACAAGAGCGAGTACTATTTGCGCTGCTGCGGTCACATCGGAATGCAACGAAGGCATCGTCAAATAGTAGTGAGGATGTGATGGTGTCGTCTAGCCAAGTCTCAGTGAGTATGATCACATCGTAGTCCGACGAGGAAACGGCCAGGCAAAAGGAGTCGAGTTTGGTCCGGAGGCCACGCAAGTTCTGATAGAAGCAGTGCAGCTCCGAGCACGTCGGTGCATCATTCGGGCCAGCATTAGGTACGATCATCAGATAGTCAAAAGTCAGCGACGGCAAAAATGGCAGATGACAAAAATCGATTTGTTCAACAACGTGCAACCGGTAGCCGTGCAAAACGTGTAAGGCAGATAGAAAGTGAACTTGCGCAAGAGGGAACTTCTTTCGTTCCTTGTGATAGTGATGAAGAAGTGGTGCATGTTTCTCCCTACGAGTACGACGACGAGCTTCAAGAGCCGAGATATGAGCCCTACGATGAGTTCGCGATGTTCGACGCGATGGAAGCAGAGGAGTGCTTTCGCACGAGGTCTGTGCTGAACGATGTCGATCAGGATACATTACGGATGTTCCTCGCTATCATGAGAAAAAAAGTGACTGAGTTTGTGTTGCCAATGGATCCAAGAACCCTGCAAAAAACCAACAGAAAAGCTACAGGAATCAGCGAGGTATCAGGTGGCAAATTGTGGTACAACGGACTTCGGAAATGTTTGGTGACCTGCTTCAAAGTCGAGGATATGACTTCAGTGTCGGAGTTGAAACTAAATTTTGGATACGACGGCATTTCGATCAGTGCAAGCAGTACTGCTGTACTTTGGCCTTTGATGGCTAGCGTACATGGAATGCCTCATATCAAACCGATGTACGTTTCTGTGTTCCATGGATATAAAAAACCACAAAGTGTAGAAGAGGTCCTACGTCCTTTCGTCGAAGAGGCAAATGTGGTTATCAACGAAGGAATAAATTTTAACGGCCACATTGTTCGAGTAGTAATCCACCTCATCGTGGCAGACACCGAGACACCGCCAGGACAGCGCTAAAATGTGTATATGGTCACAACTCGCTGAATGGATGCCAGAAATGTGTTTGCGTAGGAGAGCACAGCCATACGTCCGGTACCACTGCTTATCCGGTAGAGAAAGCGTCTGCTAGGACTCATGAGGTTTTCGCCGAACATGGCTATCCCGAGCATCAGAAAACGTCTCTACGATCCCCGCTCCTACATTTGAATCGGTTCGATATTATCAAAGATATGGTCGTAGCTGACCGACTGCATCTTATCGATCACGGAGTCACTAGACGATTACTGAAAGGACGCTTAGTTGGAAAATGGGGATTCCCCAGCTGGCCCTCTGAGATCAGCAAAACGATTTCAACTAGGCTGTTGGAGATCACATTGCCGTTGGAAATCAATCGTAAGATGCGGTCGTTGAAAGACATCAACAATTGGAAGGCAACGGAGTTTCGGAGTTTTCTGCACTACGTGGGGCCGGTCGTTCTGGAAGACATCCTAGAGGAAGAAGATTACAAACACTTTATGTTGTATTCGTGCGCTATCACCATTTTATCAACAGTGGAGTACAGACAACATTGGCCAAAAGCGGATGATATGCTACAATGTTTCGTTCGGCAATATGGTGAAAAATTTGGTAGGGGTTTCATTTCCAGCAACGTTCACAATCTACTGCATATTTTTGAGGATGTAAACAGATTCGGGCCTCTGGATAAAATTTCCACTTATCCGTTTGAGAATGCAGCACAGCCGTTGAAACGACGTTTGCGACATGGAAACAAATGCTTGGAACAAATATCGAACCGTCAGTCGGAGTGCGATCAAATTCGAATACCACATCATCTGAAACGGTAGAACTGGACCGTTTCTCATTCCACGAGGCGATAGAGTTGGATTGAGAATGAACGACTTTGAGCTTTGGGATAACAGTATCAACGGATGGTTTTTGACCAAAGATCTTCGAGTTGTGCGCTATAGCAGTGCAAGGAGAGCTGGTGGAGCTATAATAATTACAGGAAAAGAAGTAATAGATGCGGATGTTTACTTCTCCTTTCCTTGTAACTCAACCTTCCTTAATGTTTACCTGGGAAGAATGTCCAGTCTTGCCGCTGAAGATTCTGAATTCAACACAGATACGATAAAGTGTAAATTAGTGGCACTTGATTCATACAAACGACCCGGATTTACGGTGTTCACTCCATTGATTCATACGTTAGTGCCATCTGAATTGTAAACTGCAAAACTGTGTTTGTATAATAATCGTGAATAAATGTTTTTTTTATTGAGGGTAGCGGTAGCGCCGCGCCGGTTAGAAAATCGGCCCATTAGCGCCGGGGCTCACCACCTCGACGGCGTCGGTTCGAATCCCAACCCGAGACCGGACCCTCCCCTGTACGAGAGGACTGACTATCCACGTACAACAGGGAAACAAGTCAGGGAAAGCATGACCAAGAGGTCGTTACGCCAAGAAGAAGAAATGTTTTTTTTTTATGATTTATAAATCAATCATATAAACATCTAAATGAATGTAAATAAAACCATTCTTTTTATTACTATTCAGTGGCCCTGAAAAGGGCCGTTTTTTAGTGTGTACAAACTGCCTGAATCCCACCTGAAAAAAAAAATCATTTGAAGTGTTGCTGTACTAGACACTCCAAAACGGCTGTTTTTCTTTTTATTTTACCTTTGCTACCGCCGCTTCAAATTACAATATGCCAACCGTCCTGGATGGCGGTTTACACGCCTTGAAGCTTGCATAAGCCGGCTCCGCAACACCTTTTCCACAAAGTCGCGGGATGCAGGATTTTCGTTTCCCGCTACCCGCGAAATCAGCAGAAAAATGTTGGTGAGTGTACAGAAAGGTATTTTGGGAGCTGGATGCCCAACTCCTGTCCAGCTGCATGCTGCGAAAAGGATGCGACTGAACAGGGAATCTTTGGTTCTAGCAATACGAGTTTTCGCATCTAGACGTAAGACTCCCTGCTTCAGGTGCGCAACCATTTCCGCAGCATATGGAGCGTCCGTGCCAAGGCGTTCCTAAAATTTTTCTAGCTGCTCCTGCGTCTCCAGCGTTGAAAAATTTGAGGGCCTTGTGGCTGCGCGATGGACCGTCAGCAACTCCACGGACTGCTCCAAAGCCACCTGGAGATGGGTCACGGCCTTGCGAAGGACGCGGACCTCTTCTCGTAGTTCAGTGTGGCTGCAACATGGACGGAGGGGAGGACTACAAGCAGGAGGATGAGGACTAGGAGCGGTGTGAGGAGGAGTAGAGGAGATTGGGATAGAGGATTTGGAGAGGTGTCTTTCAGGAGGGGGGCCAAAATTGAAAGGATCCGTAACAGCTTCGAGCCTCGCTAAGCTGTTACTTCCTTGCGGAGCCGGCGTTGGCTGCAACGGAGATGATCGCAGTGGCGATGCCGGCGTGGACGGCGTGAAAAAAATCAAAGCCGGTGGAGCGGTGTGCTGCAACGGCGCAGCGGGGGTCACGGAAGTGTGACGAGGTGCTCGCAGTGGCGATGCCGGCGAGGACGGGTAAAAAAAATGTAAAGGCGGTGGTGCGGTGTGCTGCACCGACGTAGCGGGAATCGCGGAAATGCGATGTGCTGATCGCGGTGGCGGTGCGGTAAAACTGTTAGAAACCACTAACGGAATTAGTGGGGGTGGTGCCTGGTTTTTTTGATCCGTTGGTGCCTAAATCAAAACCAGATTTTAAGCCCGGTATTTCTGACACGAACCGTGGTCCCAACGATAAATACAGCGACTTGGATACGTTATCACTGGTGTTCAATACCAAACTGACGACACCACGCGCACTCGAAAAACGTACGAAACGGAAAACATGTAAGTAACAAAATTCATATGAAATCCATAACCTACCTCATTACAGGCCACAACACCAGCAGTATATCACATGCATTCAAAAATTACGCAGAAAAACATAAATGGTCAACACCAGCAGCCCACCTTCCCGCGCCCACTATCGCAAGGGCAATTGCCTTGCGCCGCTTGCAAGCGCACCTACACTCGAGTACGTACACGTGTGTACCACCGACGGGTGACGCACCTACATACCAGACAGCGAACGGGTGGGTAGCGTGTGAGTGAGTAGAGGGGTCGAGTAGAGACAGTGGCCCAAAGAGACAGAACAGGCATAAAGCGAGTGTGTAAAGAGTTGGTAAATACACACACAGCTTTTTTAATGCTCGTAGTACCAAACGCTCTCGAGAGCAGCAAAACACCCGCTCTAGAGCAGGAACGCTATCGAAACCCCATTGTACGATGCTCGCGAGCTCGCTATAACCTGGGGGCCGAGCGGCATGCCGAAGTTGCAACTTCGTGGATTGCTGCATATTCTTCGGCTTTCGCTGCATAATCCCGGCATATGCATACGAGTATGCGGGTTAACATGCAGCGGCAGCCCCGCAGAGCTGCGTTCCAGGGGGAATGGACTCATCGAGCCAAGTCTCGGTTAAAACAATGACGTCATACGGTGCATCAAACGAGGACGTGAAAAACTCTGTAATTTTCGAGCGCAATCCCCGTACATTTTGATAATAGAATTCAAGTGTTCGCTCGGAGCTCGTAGAATTCGGAGCGTGAGAGCGAGACCTGGGTGAGGGAGAAGACAACAGATCTCTTATCGTTGAAGAGTAGTGCAGGATTCCATTCTGGTAGTAGATGGTGGGTTGTGCAATCTGTTTCGTTTGGTGTCCAGTTAGATGTGAAGTTCGTGTGGTGCGCTGGGTTGTGTTTCTGTACGAAGTGCAGTGATTTGAGGAGTTTGGTGCTGAGACGGTTGCGGATGATGTAGGTTCGGTGTAGGACGCCAAAAATTTGCCGAATTTAGGCGACGATCAACGAATTCGCGAAATACGAGTTAGTGTTGAGAATCCCGGAGAGTTGCGTTCGTCCGTTAAAGTTCATTCCGTCGATGAACGCAACGTCGCTCTGGGCGAAACAGAACGGACGAAAGAACGGCGGGACGGCAGGGTCAGGACCCCAGACGGCGGATGGCAGATTAAAATCACCGGCAATGAGAAGTAAGTCATTTGGGCCAAGTTGCTCAGTTAGGGCTCCAATGCCGTCGTAGAGTCGCTCAATGATTGCCGGGTTGTTGCTCTGGTCAAGTGGGATGTAGATAGCACCCACCCAACCAGCCTGGATTTGGGTTCCATTTGAAAATTGAGCATGCCAGAGAAAACTCCATACAAAAAAAAACACCTCTCTTGGACTTAGCCGATTTTTGCTATGCCACTCTCGATGATTGCCGTCCGCAGATGCCGCGAACGTGGCGAAGACCCGTCGCTCGCGGACTTAGCCAAATTTTTCGATCCCGTTCTCGTATTTTTCGATGGAGAGATCTTTTTTGGGTGATCGAACGCGCGCACCCTGCATCGCGCTCTCTCCCGTACACGAGGAGCGCACCGAGCTCAAAATTTTCCATTGCGGAACATCGCGATGTGCGTTTGTCTCAGTCACTGCGTGTATCCGTCGCTGTGTGCTCCGTCGCTGCAAGCATGAGCTTGCATTTCTCCATTAGAACGATGGAGACGTGAATATTTGTTCCTCCTTCGCTGCGTTCATCACATGCGTAGAGCGATTTTGCCAGTTCGACGTAAACAAGCAACACGGTAAGTTCGCTAAAGTTTTTCGGCGATAATTACATATATTTTTTACATTTCACCTATTGCAGGGTAGTATATGTAGTATTCAATCAACTATCAACTATTCAACCTACGATCCTAGCTAGTTGGAGACATCTTTTTACGCAGAATGATAAGTTCCGGAGCAACGCACCTGACCGTTTGAAGCTGAGCAAAAAACTTCCTCAACTAGCAGGTAAGCTCTGCAGTGAAGTGTGTATATTTCATACGAAATAGTTTATTGTATAGTGTGTATGCTGTTCTTGATGGATCATCGATGTTAACTTACTTTTCGGTGTTATTGGATTCACAAGAAATCGAGAAATAAAAAGGTGAAAACGCAACAACAAATTTCGTCCAGTGTATTCATTCGCGCAAGGGCTGTGACGTCACAGCTGCGCGTAGAAGCGAAAGAAAAAATCTCTCGGAAGTAACTCTCGGGTCTGGGGCTCTCGCGCGCTCACCTCTCAAAAATTGCACGGATGCAGCTGCTATTGTCACAACTATCCGTTGAACGGAGAACCCTCGGTTTTTGAACGGATATCAACTCATCGCGAGGTTAAAGCACGCAAATGGTTATTTGGGCAGGAACAGAAATGCGTGGCGAAGCTTGATGCGCACCCAGACAGCCTCGAGAGACGGGAGAGGAGAACTGACTTGGGTCACAGCGAGCGATGAAGAGCAAGCAATAAGTGCCCCACCGCCACAAGAGCGAGTACTATTTGCGCTGCTGCGGTCACATCGGAATGCAACGAAGGCATCGTCAAATAGTAGTGAGGATGTGATGGTGTCGTCTAGCCAAGTCTCAGTGAGTATGATCACATCGTAGTCCGACGAGGAAACGGCCAGGCAAAAGGAGTCGAGTTTGGTCCGGAGGCCACGCACGTTCTGATAGAAGCAGTGCAGCTCCGAGCACGTCGGTGCATCATTCGGGCCAGCATTAGGTACGAAACGGTTGGCTAAGTACTTCAGTATTCTGACTACGAGTCAGCATTCTTTGTCTCTTGCTGGACGGAGCGGCGGGCTTTAGAGGGGACCGTCCCGGAGTGGCGACGAGGCCCAGCACAGTGGGTGCAGATGTGTGTGGTGTCGACGGTGACCGTGAGCCTGTGTGTATAAGTGTGCGGTTGTGGCTGCCCAACCAGCCTGGAATTGGGTTCCTTTTGAAAATTGAGCAGCCCGGAGAGAACTCCATACAAAAAAAACCAACTCTCGCGGACTTAGCCGATTTTTGCGATGCCACTCTCGATGATTGCCGTCCGCAGATGCCGCGATAGTGGCGGAGACGCGTCGCTCGCGGACTTAGCCAAATTTTTCGATCCCGCTCTCGAACATAGCCCGCCGCAGATGCCGCGATAGCAAAGGAGCGTCCTTTTTGTGCGATCGAACGAGCGCGACGATGTGCGTGCGGATGTTTTTTCCCGTTCGTACGGCGCATCTCACACGCAGAGTGATTTTGACACATCGAAGTAAACAAAGCAGCACGGTAAGTTCGCTAAAGTTTTTCGCTGATAATTACATATTATTTATACATTTCAGCTGGTAAAGGGTAATATTTCGCTTCATCAATCAACATTCAACCGATCAACATACGATTCTGACCAGTTCGCGACGTCATTCTACCGTCGGACGATACTGCATCAGGTCGACGCGCGCCTGCGTTTCCTTGCAATGGAACCTTAGCAGTGAAAAAGTAAACAATGAAGTAAGCTGTGAAGTGTTGTGTTTCATTTGAAGTAGTTGACTTTTTTAAAAAACTCTTTTCTGTTCGTACAGCATCGTGAATTTTATATGCGTATAAGGTGAGGTTTTTCCTTTTTCATTGCATCAAAGCACACCGTCCAGCTAACATGTACAAGGTACAGTTTTGCGAAGAAGCCAAGTCGTGTGTTTCGTTGTCAGATCGACACGCGCATCGACCTGTTAGTTAGCAGATTAGCAGAGGAAACATCGGAAACAATAGGGTAAGCTTTGAAGTGAAAGTCTTCTTAACTGAAATACACTAACATTACATCGTTGCAATTGTCTTCTGTGTTTCTAGCTTTATGGCCGGTACAAAATCTCTTATATTACTAGCGTTTTGCGTTGGTACATCCAGCGGTTCAACACATACGCACGATAGATCTCGTAGCGTTAGATATTTAACAACGGAACCTTCCAGAAATTTACAGGTGAGTCGTAAAACGAAAGTTTGTTCGTTTTCATAATGTTGCTATTGTTATGTGTATTGTGTTCAACTGAATGTTTTCGAATGGTGCTTGCAGGCAGCTAAACGTAATGAACATACTCATTCTCAATCGAAAAGGAAAACAAGATATCCACCGTATTGTGAGTTTGGTGACAAGGCGATAATGCTAGTTCAGCTCGTGAATCTAGCAGTTCTACGCGTCGGAGGATCAACTATGCAATAAGGTGAGCAATGAAAAAAAATTATCGAACCACATTATTTGATGGTGTTTCCTTTGTCACGGCTTTAGAAAAAATGTATCAAACCCACAATACTTGTTGGTTTAAATCGGAGAATTGTGCTGCAGTGGTGACGAGATGAACATTGCAACACGTGTTCTTACAATGCATGAATATTTTTGAAAAGTTCTCGGTTCAAATAACTCGGTTTTCATTATTACAGGTGATGTTGCATTAAAGCGGAAGTACTGGGCGCAAGAAAAGCGATACTGTGGAAATATTTGTTGAGGTATGTTATGCTATTTATCAAAGATAATCTTGATTTGTTAAGTCAATGTTTCTTACACACTGCTATGATTTCAATTTCATTTTAGGTTCTTCTTCTATCAGGTTATCAACAGGAATGATCACGTTGGTCATAATATTTGTAGGGTTACGTGTCCAATTACAGCCCGTAAACATATGATGAATCAATCTAAACCTTATCTTATATATATTTTCAATCATTTTAGGTCTCTTGGGCATCGTTCACACGTTATTTCTTCGGGCAGCTAACAGGGTGGCATACTTACTTAAAACGTATGTTTTAAACGTGTGTGAATAAGTTTTACTTGATGTGCTGCGTGCAACAATAAGGTTAGTTATATTTCATATTTTTATATTATCTTAAATAAATAGTACTACGCATCTTGGAACATAACTAAACTATTCTTCGTTCAAATTTAGATCATCCACCGTGTATTACATCAACTCATGTACGATGTATCTGGAATGTTTGACCTAGTAGACAAAACCACATACGATTCGAACGATACGATAAGTATAGTAAACGAACGTGACGAGGAGATCTATGGGTAAGCTATAATTTTATCGCTTGTTTAAACTACGATTAAGAAACGGATGACTGTCTTAATCCACTCTAATTCATAATAACTTTGCAACCATCACATACGCCTTTGATTATATGATCCATCCACTTAGAGCCTAAAGTTTTTTTCCAAATAAGGTGCATATTGTTTCATTTTAATTGATATTAACTTTATCAAATATTATAAACTTATTAAATATATTATAAACTTAATAAACCAATTAGACTTGCCACAAACAATTTATCTGAGATGGTTGGAATATCAATGAGCCGTGATAGTATCGGAAAGGCATTGCATTGATATTTATTGAAATGTTATTCTTTTCTTTAAGTTAAATGCTATAAGACAAATTGAATTGGGTAAAACTTTATTTGGTAACTAATATATTCGAAACTTTCTAGATAATTTCTTCATCGGTGCGCGTTTGAAATTTTGGGAATGACCTAATGTCTGGTACTTTCAACAGCACCACTTGGTGATCCTCAACATCATCATAGCGGATGGACTGCCCGTCCCGATTCTGCCCGATCATATGGTAAGCTATTTCTTATATTTACTATCATAGTAATAAGGATCATACCCCTAAGCTAAGCTTTATAAATTTTAAAGCACCAATTTGCTAACACATTGCTTTCATTTCACGGGTAAACAGTTTTCATTATAAATAATGAAGTCCGTGAAATTTATGTTGAATAATATTAAAATAGTGTTATTGTATGAAAAGATCAATTAACAAATCGTTAATATCCGATACTACAGGTGATTTCGGGTATCAACTGTGTTTAGTTGATATCGTAAATAATCAATAACAACTCTGCTGGCGTTAATTTATAATATCAACTCAATGACGATTTTTACAGATAAAGATTTATTTATTCAATTGTTTTCTTTTTTTCGTTTCAGATTTACCATTGGATGCCGAAGATCGCGTAATTCAACTGTAAGCAACCAAAAAATCGGTAAATAAATTGTAAAAAAGGAAATAATTTTCGTTCAGCGTATTTATTCGGCGCACGGGCTAGCCCGTCACAGCTGTGACGTCACAGCCAAGCGTCGGAGTGAAAGAAACAAATACACCGCGGGGAAAAGTAACTCAAGGCCCTGGGGTGCTCGCGCGCTCACCACTGAAATAGCCCGCGAAGACGCTGCTATCGCGGGGAGTTGTCGCTGCCGGCTATTATTTGCCGATAGCCGGCTAGATCCCGCTCAACTCGAGTGTATCGCATTCAAATGGGTAGTTGGGTAGCAATTCATTATTTTTAATCGTTGTTTTAATGTTGTTCTTTCATTTATTCAATGCAATAGTGAAAAGTATGGAAAACAAAGTAGAAGAGGAAGTTTAACGACAAATAAAGAAATAACTTAGTTTCATGTATGCAATTTCGTTCCATTAGCTTCACGCAATTTCATTCCGCAATCAAAACAATACCCCATGCATGCATCGAACACATACACCATTCATATCATTAACGTCGAACAGCTGTAAGCGAAACCATCCGTGCTTACACCTGAGCGGAGCAAAGTCGTGCGCCGTGATGGGAGAGAGAATGGAACGTCATGGAAACCGATGTCCATTCTTCGTAGGTTAATATTGGATGTTAATTATAGCACTGTGCTATAGCTACAGTGTATTATAGCACTGACTTATCCTATCGAGGCAACATGACGACTAAATAGTAGAAAAAGACGCATTGGTGAGAATTGAAGACGAGCTGGGAGAAAGAGTGGGGCTGGAGATAGTAGAGAGTGGAATACGAGAGCAACTATGTTTTTGCTCTCTTTTTTCTGGCGCGCTTGGTGTACGTGTCACCTCTGACTCAACGTTGTGTGCGTGTAATCCGACCACCCGTTAAGCGGATATCGGGGGGTCCGAAAGAAAAAGGCAAAAAACTGCTCGATATTCAGTGTACCGCCCACGGTTAATGAATACATTTATCGAATAGGGGATTTCATGTCCACCATACTGATTATACTCAAGTGTCAAATATTTTTTATACACAAAGGGAAAACGACGAGCACTGACGACAATTTTCCCTTTTCTGGAGGACCCAGCCTTACTCATCCGGTACCTTGATGAGAACGCCTTTCTCGGACAACTACGTATCGGCAGCAACTTTCTGCACTTTTCGACGGCAATCAGATAGCACAAGCCTGCTTCAGATAGGCATGTGCTTCTTTCACCTGCTTCACTAGCTTGATCAAAAAGCAAGACAACGTTTTGTCGTCCACATTGCCTACTGTTCCGTCGACCGTTTCGCACTTTGGAAGACCCTGCAACGTGTTCGCAAACAGCTGACCAATAGCAATATGCAACGCGGGATCTTTGGTCATCTTCAGTAGCCTAAGAAACCAAGACAACATCTTCCGGACGTAGTACTCCCGATCGCCGACGGCCAGATAACCGTGGCAGTGAGCAGCATCCTTGCAAATCTGCCGTCGTGTGCGCTAAAATTACGCAAAATTTTACTTAAAACCGACACAATTACCACAACCGCAACAGCACTCCACACAACACACCGACGGTTAAGACCGGAGAGACCACCATCAAGCCGAATCCAGGGTAACACGAGGAGAAGCAGAACTTTACCTCTTGTCTCTTTTTAGGGACAGTAGCAGACTGGACAATTACTTCTTACTTCGGGGTTTTCGAGCAGGTGCTCGAAATTCGGAAAAATCTGCTCGAAATTCGGCGAACTATTAAATTTTGAACTTTCCTGCAAAGATCCTCCCGTTAACTGGCGTACTAGGCCCATCCGACCCCCCTGCGCCCATGAGTCCCCGCTCCTCCCCTAGGCACCAGCATGGAGGAGTTGAGCAAGGGGACGCCGAAGCGGGCGCTCCGATCCGCATACGAACACCGGTCTAGGGCGGTGAACCGGGAGGTGTCGGCCGTCAGAAGTGATGAGTCGGTGGAATCACCACCGAAAGAAGAGTCCCCTAAGAGGGTGACCCGGGCTCGGTCGCGCTCGACTCACGAACAGACGAGCAGGTCGCAGTTCGGGAGAATGGGAGATACGCTAAAAGGGGTGTTACTCGGCCCCATCCCGTCACCGGAACCAACATCCGTCGAGCACACCCCCGCAATGGACAGATCACTCGATGTAACCATCGACATCGGCAGCAGCAGCGACGAGTAGGGAACAGTGGCGACACCAGAGGTTCCCGCCGTGCTGCCATTCGGTCCATCCGAAGAAACCACTGCCTCGGTTTCGGAGCGGCGCCCGTCTCCAGAGTCTCCGAGGGCGAACGAAACGTTCGAAGACGCTGATACGGAGGTGGAAGGGGTGGTACCGTCCTCTCCACATGCTGAGGCACCGGGCAGCGGGCCGCGGGACGACATCGGCAAACTCGACGTAACAATCGACCGAGGGCAGCAACGAGGTTCCCGCCGTGCTGCCAATCGACCCAATTGGACCAGAGACCCCGCACCTGCAGCGCCCGTCGTTGCTCCAATCCCCGCTGCGCTTTTTGCTTCACCAGCCGTGCAACCTGCGGCTGACCCAGCGGAGCGGGAAGGGCATGGAGGCGTACCACCACCGCCAATCGAGGACTCGATAAGGTCGACCCTCGAGTTCATGCGGCGCAACGCGGAGAAAAACGAGAAGATGATCGACGAGCTCCGGGCTGAGAACCGGGAACTAAGAGCGTTGGTCCAAGAGCTCACCAAGCAGGTGAGCAGTCTTGTAAACGGCCAGGTGACCAACAAGACAATAGTCGAGGGCCGCAAGACTATTGAGCGCCTGGTCGCAGAAGCCAAGGGCCAGAAAGCGGATAGCAGCTGCAAGCAGCCACCGCCGCAGCAGCGGTCAAAGCCGGCACAGGAGCGGCCAGAGCGGAAGCAGCAGCAGCAGCAGCAGTCTGGGAACGGCAAGAAGCCGAGCCAGCAGCAGCCATCGAAGCCTCAGCGAGAGCAGCAGTTGGCA
Organism: Anopheles coustani; assembly: GCF_943734705.1. Taxonomy (NCBI): domain Eukaryota; kingdom Metazoa; phylum Arthropoda; class Insecta; order Diptera; family Culicidae; genus Anopheles; species Anopheles coustani. The sequence goes on from NW_026525048.1 coordinate 1,452,916, forward strand.
CCGGAACAGCAGCAGGAGCAGCCGCGGCGTAAGACAAACGAGAAGCCACGGCAGCAGCAGCAACCGGACCAGCAGCGCCCTCCGAAGTCTCAGCGGCAGCGAGAGCATGAGGAGCCCTGCCAGACGGCTCGACGTAAGCACCGCTCAACAGAGGATCGTCAGCAGGACGAGCCTGTGGTATCTTTCGCCAAGGTGAAATCTGGCACGCGGCTGAACCCACAGCCAGAGCAGCCTGCACGCGAGCAAACCCGTCCGGCGCTAAAGGGTCGCCCAGACATCATCACGGTGACACCACCAGCGGGCGTTTCCTTCCTGGAGGTATTCAGGAAGGTGCGAGCGGTGCCGGAGGTTGCGGAACTGGTATGGAAGGGCTCCCGAATCTCAAACAACACCCTAGAGATGATCCTGAAGAGATCCGCGGATTCGAGGGCGGTCCTTCAGATGGTCAGAAAGCTGGCTCCGGAGGAGAGCACGGTGGTTCTTCGTGCCGACACCGTCACTCTGCGACTGCGTGGCGTGGATATGTTGGCAGAGAAAGCGGACGTCGTGGCAGCGGTGGAGGCAGCGGTGGAAGCAGCGGTGGAAGCAGCGGTTTTAGACAACATCTCCGAGGAGGACGTAGTTCTCCACCGGTACCAGCGAGGGGACCAATGGGCGAACTTCAGAGTCCCACGACGCACCGCCAACGCGCTTCTCGGGGAGAAGCTGCTAGTAGGATACACAAGATCGCGGGGGGAGCTGGTGCCGAGGAAGCCAGCCGAGAAAGCCACTTGCGCCCGCTGCTTGCTGCGGGGACATATAGCCCGATCCTGCAACGGCCCCGACCGCTCCGCACTGTGCCGTAAGTGCGGAGGCAAAGGCCACAAGGCGTCGAGCTGCTCTGCCAAAGAGAGGTGCCTGGTGTGTGAAGGACCACACACCCTCGGGTCGGCACAATGTAGAAACCGCCGTCCAAATTCTCTGTAATCCAGCAGAATTTGAGACGAAGTGCGATGGCCCAGGATCTCCTGACCCAGGTGGCCCGCGAACGTGGTGCGGACGTGGCGCTTTTGTCCGTTTATCACCGCGTTCCAGCGAACAATGGCAACTGGGTCTTCGATCCTGCGACAAGAACCGCGGTCGTCGCACTGGGGAGATTCCCAATCCAGCAAGTGGTGAGCGTCGCAGAGGGGATGGTGGCGGTGGAAGTGAACGGCATCACTTTCATAAGCTGCTATGCACCACCATCCTGGGATCTCCCCCGGTTTAGAGTATTGATGGAACCAATCCAAGTAGCAGCGCAACGGGTCCTTCAAGGCGGCGACTTCAACGCGGCTGCGGTCGAGTGGGGCCGCCGATCCACCAACTGCAGAGGGCACGAAGTTATGGCGCTTGCGGAGTTGCTTTCGTTGCGGGTGCTGAACCGCGGCCGGACATCGACCTTCACGGGGAGTGGCGTTGCCCCGCCGGTGGTCAATGACATCAGCCTGGCGTCTCGGAGCATCGCGGGTGGCGAGGATTGGGTCGTCCTCCCAAATTACACGGCAAGCGACCACCAACCGCTGTGGTATACCGTAGGCACGCCAGTAGCACCAACGAGCCAGGCAACGAGGGAAAACCAACAACCCGCGCCGAGCCGACGTTGGGATACCTCGGTATTTTCGGCTGAGCTATTCACCGAGGCGCTCCGCGAGTTGCATTTCGACGAGGTTGCACGTTATCCTGCCACCCTTGTTGCCACGATGCAGCGCGCGTGTGACGAGGTGATGCCTAGGATGTACACCAGAAACCGGACCCACGTCTTTTGGTGGACAGAGGAAATAGCGGAACTGCGCGTGAGCTGCCAGCGGGCCAGGGCGACTCTCCGTCGCACGCGCGACCCAACGCTACGATCACTGCGAGCAGTTACCTTCCGAGCCATCAAAAAGCGCCTCAGGATAGCCATCAACGTCAGCAAACGCCGCAGCAACGAGGAGTTAGCTGACAGCGTCGAAGACAACCCTTGAGGGGATGCGTATCGGATTGTGACATCGTGGGTGAAGGGTGCCCGATCGCCGCAGGAACGAGACGCCGAAGTAATGGGAGACATCGTGAACGAACTGTTTCCCACGCACCCCCCAATGGAGTGGCCGGAGGCACCGGAGCCAAGCGCGGAAGAGCAGCCCTTGAGAGCCATCTGTGAAGATGAGCTTCTGGCCATTGCGGCCAAGCTCAACCCGCGAAAGGCCCCCGGACCAGACGGCATTCCCAACGGTGCAGTCACGGCGGCTATCCGGGAGTCACCCGCAACGTTCCGGCGCATCTACCAGCAGCTGCTGGACAGCGGAGACTTCCCGGTGCAGTGGAAGTCACAGCGCCTTGTGTTGCTGCCCAAGCCAGGGAAACCACTGGGCCATGCGTCATCCTTCCGGCCCCTATGCATGCTCGACACTGTCGGTAAAGTGTTTGAGCGCATAGTCCTGGATCGCCTCAACGACCATCTGGAGGCCCCACTGCCAGATGGTCCTCGCCTCTCTCCCCGCCAGTACGGTTTCCGTAAGGGGAGATCTACGGTGGAGGCAATCCAGGAGGTGGTGAAGGCAGGACGTCGGGCGATGGCGTTCAAGCGTACCAACCAGCGAGACCGCCGGTGCTGTATCGTGGTCGCCCTGGACGTCCGCAACGCCTTCAATTCTGCTGGCTGGACCCACATTGGGAGGGCCCTGGAGGCCAAAGGCGTTCCCCAGTCACTGCTTCGCATCATCGGCAGCTATTTCCGCGACTGTGTGCTCCATTACTCCACCAACACCGGGCAGGTATCGAGGCCCGTCACCGCCGGCGTTCCACAGGGATCCATCTTGGGACCCACCCTGTGGAATGCTATGTACGACGCAGTCCTCGGACTGGAGCTGCCACCGGGAGCGGAAATAGTGGGGTTCGCGGATGACATCGTCCTGCTGGTGCCCGGCCGAACACCAAGGGAGTCATCAACGCTGGCAACAAGGGCGATCAACGTGGTGCGGCGGTGGATGGCGGAGCACCAGCTGTCCCTCGCCCTAAAAGACCGAAATGGTGATGGTCAGCTGTCTGCGGCAGGGCCATCCGAGGGTTCCGGTGCGCGTTGGGGGCTCGACGCTTCGGTCCAAACGTCCAAACATCATCTTTTCTGGAATTTCCATGTTCGTGCTGTAACCGAGAAGGCCAATAAGATCAACCGGGCACTCGGTTACCTTCTCAAGAATCATGGTGGCCCTTCCAGCGTCAGGCGTCGGTACCTTGCAAGCGTATCAACCTCGATCCTACGATACGCAGGTCCGGTCTGGTGGGAAGCCACGAAGATCCAGAGCAATCGCCGCCTACTCAACCGAGTGCAGAACCGTTCGGCGAAGTTGATTGCAACCTTCCGGACCTTGAGGTACGACGTCGCCACGCTGGTGGCCGGTCTGCCGCCAATCGTCGAGCTCCTCAAGGAAGACCATCGCTGCCACGAGCGGAGGCAGCAGTCCGTGTTGAGGAAGCAATCATAGTATCCTTAGCTTGCGTTGAAGTGATTGAGTCTTAAGCTAGCAGCGAGTGGAAGCAGTCGGTATCTTCAGTTAATAAAAGAGATTCCAAACCACACATTCAAATATTCAACTGGTTATGGGCCCAGAACGTCCGGAAATGGAGGAATCTCGTGTTCGTGTATATCTTTTCGACGGGACAAATTTTTCAAATTGGAGCTTTCGGATTGAAGCCTACCTGGAAGAATTGGGATTGCTTCATTGTATTGAGAAAACTTTAGAAGAAGAAGATTTCTACCCGGAAGTAGCCGAAGATTCAGCGGCTGTAAAAAAGGAAAAGGAGGAAAAACGGGCTAAGCGGAAGAAGGAAGACGCTAAGTGTAAATCTGTCCTTATCCATAAAATAGCGGACTCGCAGCTTGAGTATATTCGCGGGAAAACATCACCCAAGGCAATTTGGACTACACTGCTGAACACTTTCGAAAGGAAAGGAATTTCAGGGATATTTTATCTATTGAAAAAGCTGGCAGGAATGAAGTACGACGGAGGACAATCAATGGAAGAATATATTTTGGAATTTGAAAAGACCATTCGGGAATTGGAGTCGGCGAACATAAAATTCGACAAACCAGTGGTAGTATTCTTTCTGCTCCAGTCAATGTCTACTGCGTACGAAAATCTCATCACGGTACTTGAGACGTTACCAGCAGAACAGTGTACTTTGGAATTTGTAAAGTCGCGGTTGCTAAGTGAAGAAACTAAGCGAAAATACGGTGAAGCTACACCGGAATCGAGCACAGCATTTGCTGGAAATACTGGAAAAACTGGAAAGTTTCAGTTCAAGTGTCACGGTTGTGGAAAAATTGGACACAAGCGAGTTAATTGTCCAGAATTATCGAAAAAGGAAAACAGCAGTAAAAATTGGAACAAACCGAGGAAAAATAGTAAGATATACACAGCGGATACAGGCAATGAAATTGCATTTTTATCATGTAATGCTACACCAACTGAAGGAAGAATTCGCTGGATCCTAGACAGTGGAGCATCGGAGCACATGGTAAATGATAAAACATATCTTGAAAATTTACGGAAATTGGAAACACCAATCATGGTCCATGTAGCGAAGTCAGGAGTATCACTTTCAAGCAACCTGGTCGGCGAAGTGAAAGTAGTATGCTCTGTAAATGATAAAAATCAAGTGTGCAGAATATACAACGTCTTGTATGTTCCTGAACTCTCCGCCAACTTACTATCGGTAAGACAATTAACAGAAAAAGGAAATGAAGTAGTTTTTGGAAAAGAAAATGCGCGAATAACACGTCAAACGGAAGTAATTGGTTTTGCAAAGAAGAAGGGTCGGTTATACGAAATAGAAATGATTGTTCCGAAAATCGTATCTGCATTGTCCGTAGATCAAGGAAGCAACATAACATTATGGCATCAACGGTATGGACACATTGGAAATGCTGGACTGGAAAAGCTTGTACGAGGCGAAATGGTTGAAGGAATCGATATTAGTGGAATTTTGAAATCGGAAAAAGAAGTTTGTTCTTCCTGTATGATGGGAAAACAATCCAAGCTACCGTTTAAAAAATCAACTGAACATCGAACTTCTCGTCCGTTGCAGTTGGTTCACACTGATGTCTGCGGTCCTTTTACACCAGCTTCATGGGATGGAAAGAAGTATTTCATCACTTTTATTGATGATTATACACATCTGACAATAGCATTCATACTAAAGTCAAAAGAAGATGTCGTGGATGTTTTTAAAAAATATGTAGCGATGGTCACGGCACACTTTGGCAGTCGAATCAGCAAATTAAGAAGTGATAACGGCGGAGAATACATAAATGCTCGATTTATGCAATTCTGTGAGGAAGCTGGAATTTTGATGGAGTCGACAGTGCCATATACGCCACAGCAGAATGGCGTTGCAGAACGAATGAATAGGACTATCATGGAACGTGCCCGGTCAATGTTAGATGATTCAGATTTCAAACGATCAATGTGGAATGAGGCAGTTTTGACTGCAGTATATTTGATCAATCGCAGTCCAACTTCAGCGCTACAAAACAACAAAACGCCGTACGAAATGTGGTTCGGAGAGAAACCAAATGTATCTTGTCTGAAAATTTTCGGAAGTAAGGCATTTTGTCACATACCAAAGCAAAAGCGAATGAAGCTTGATGCCAAAAGCCAAATTGGTTATATGGTCGGGTATGGAAGCAACGCATATCGAATATGGGATCCTGTGAAAAAGAAGATCTTCATGGCTCGAGATGTTGTTTTTCAAGAATCGAAAAGCAAAGTTCAAGTGTTCACTGAGGATCACCTAGTGAATGATCATGTGGAATCACGAAAATTGGAAATAGTACCGGAACAATCTAGCGTGGAATCACTTGAAAAGGAGATCTCGGAAACACAGAAAGATTCGATTCAGGGCAGAAGGGATTTCTTGGAAACGGAAGATCAAGAAGGGGAACTTCGAGAGACGGAAGAAGAATACAATAGCGCAGAACAAGTCGACGATTCACTTCGGCGATGCGATCGGAATCGTAAGGTGCCTGAACGCTATAGTGATGAAAAGTTTGCAGCTTTTGCATTACATGCGGAAAATTACGTAGACGCATTACCGGAAAACATCAACGGTTTGCGAGAACGTGATGATTGGCCACATTGGAAGCGTGCAATTGAGGATGAGATGCAAGCCCTCAAGAAAAACGAGACGTGGAATTTAGTGGATCTACCAGTCGGTGCAAAGGCAGTGCCCTGCAAATGGGTATTTAAAATCAAATATGCTGATGATGGATCCATTAACAAATACAAAGCGCGACTTGTGGCTAAAGGTTGTTCTCAAAGAGAAGGTTACGACTATCAGGAAACTTATGCCCCCGTGGTGCGAATGACAACTGTAAGAACCTTATTGGCAGTGGCAGTTAAGCAAAATCTACATTTGCACCAGATGGATGTACGTACTGCTTTTCTCAACGGAAAATTATCGGAAACTGTTTATATGCGGCAGCCACCAGGATTTGAGAGGGGGAAAAAGGTATGTCGTTTGCGCAAATCCTTGTATGGACTAAAGCAGGCGCCGCGTGCATGGAACGAACGTTTCAATTCATTTGTGCTATATCAAGGATATCGGCGGTCACTTTATGACAGTTGTCTTTACACTAGGATTGTTAATGGTGTATGCATTTATATGGTATTGTACGTCGATGATATCATTCTGGCATCCAGTTCAATGGAGGAAATTTTGAATTTAAAACAGCTTTTGAAAAATGAGTTCGAGCTGGACGATATGGAGGAGTTAAAGAACTTTCTCGGCATACGAATATTACGAAATATAAATAAGGGAATATTGAAATTAAATCAGACAGCCTATATTTCGGCATAATTGCAAAGGTTCGGAATGGAGAATTGTAAACCGGCATCAACTCCTATGGAATCGAATATCAAGGTGAAAAAGAAAAAGGATAGTGAACCAGCAACAGAAAAACCGTATCGGGAACTTATTGGATGTTTGATGTACCTGATGCTAACGTCGCGCCCCGATATAAGTATAGCAATCAATATTTTAAGCCGTTTCCAGAGTGGTGCTACTGATGTACACTGGAATTATCTGAAACGTGTGTTACGATATTTGCAAGGAACGAAGAATTATTGTTTGGAATACCATCGTGAAGCTCGAGTCGAACCAATCGTAGGGTTTGCTGATGCAGATTGGGGTAGCGACATGGACGATCGTCGTTCAACCAGTGGTTATTTGTTTCAAGTATACGGAAATACGATCTCTTGGACTACACGAAAACAAACAACAGTGGCTTTATCCTCCACAGAGGCTGAGTACGTATCATTGAGTCAGTCATCGTGTGAAGCAATTTGGTTGAGGAATCTGCTAAGCGAATTTGGAATAGTCATAAACGTTCCATTGGTAATCTACGAGGACAATCAGTCATGTATATGCATAGTAGAGGAGCCTCGTGACCAGAAAAGAATGAAGCATTTGGATATAAGGTACAACTTCATAAGAGAATGTATTGAAAACGGTACCATCAGTGTGAAGTACATACCAACCAGCGAACAAGTAGCAGATATGCTTACAAAGAGTCTTTCGGCAGGAAATTTTAAAAGACATAGATTAACTTTGAGTGTTCGAAATCCGGAAACTGTCGAAAGATCTGTGCTTGTTAAAGAGGCTATGATTGAGAGGGGGTGTTGAGGAAGCAATCATAGTATCCTTAGCTTGCGTTGAAGTGATTGAGTCTTAAGCTAGCAGCGAGTGGAAGCAGTCGGTATCTTCAGTTAATAAAAGAGATTCCAAACCACACATTCAAATATTCAACTGTCCGGGGGCACCCCTGAAGCAATCCGCAAAGAGGAGAGGGCAGCGACACTGCGCACCTGGCAGCAGAGCTGGCGCAGGATGGCGAGGAATCCAGCCGCTTCGTCCGCTGGAGCCACAGAGTCCTCCCGGACGTGGAGAGATGGGTGAATCGGAAGCACGGACGGGTGAACTTCCACCTGTAGCAGGTCCTGACAGGCCACGGTTTTTTTAGGCAATACCTGCACTCCAGGAAGTTTACCCGGTCCCCGAATTGCTCAGCCTGTCCGGGAGTCGACGCGCCACCGGAGGATGTCTTGTTTGAGTGTCCGCGGTTCGCGGACGTACGTAGCCGGCTCCTGACGGGTCATGGTCTCCGACCAGTGACAGCGGACACACTCCTCGACCACATGCTGCACGATCCTGACTCCTGGGAGCGTGTGGAAGAGGCAGCGGTAAGGATGTTCGAGGCCACGATGGCACTCTATGTGGCGAGGCTTCGACACCAGGCAGAAACAGCAGCAACCCTGCAGCAGGCCGAACTGGGCCTGGAGAACGCTCGTCGACAGCAGAGGAACGCCCGGCAACGAGCGACGCGGAGAAGTTACCGGCAGCGAAGCCGGGAAAGCGGCCACGTCCGACGTGGAAGATGGAATGGGGATGCGTCCCGGAAAACATATGATTAGGAGTTAGTGGCCCGATGGCCAGAAGCCCGCCAAACACGGCTCTACCTTGTAGGTGCATGCCGTGTGGGGCACCAAAAGGGCCAGCGTAGAGAGTAACGTATGTATTTCTCAAGTAAAAAAAAAAAGAAGCATGCGGTCGCCGTTTTACGCCATCACGAATCGGCACTGAGAGGACATCGACACCACCGAAGATCCCGCACCAGAAGCATGTGGTCGCCGCTTGCCGCCATCGCGAATCGGCCCTAACCATCCTCGAAGACGACACCTGGCTAGCGAAATGATATCACTATTACACCAGCAAGAAGCGAGGTAAGCGAGTGAATCAACGAAAGAAAAACTAACACCAACCTGCGAGTGCGTACGTTAAATTAAGTTTAAGTTTAGAACAGTAGGGAAAAAAAGAGAATTGTAATCCATGTGTAACGAAAAACAACAAAAGAAAGCTGAATTGAAAAGTGCCGCGAATACCAGCTAATATTGCTATGGTTGAAAAAATCATTTTCTAAAAAAAAAAATTATCTTCTACAAATCCTTGTCAGCGTAAAACGTTTTATGTGTGTGGATAAATTTTTAGATTTTTCTTTTTTTTGCGAAGTTCTCCTGGTAACTTTTGCAATATCTTCGTACACTTCATATTATACCTTTTTATTATTTATAACACTAACACTATTTATTCTATCAAATTGTTGCATAATTCTATAAGTACTGTTTTAATGATTGATTTACATTTTTACATTTTGTTACCTAAATTATTCCGCAACTGTGATAAACCAGTATATGTGTTAACGGTAATCAGTGCAAGTGTACGCCATATTTAGTTGCTTTAAATCGCTCATATGAAAAGATCAGTACGCATTTCTGCCAAGGTAATAGCCAAATCAAAGGTTAAACCAAAAAGGTTAGCTCCAACCAAAACCCAAACCATGACCGAGGAAGGAATTACAATGAGGCCCAAATTGGACATTAACCTAGCTTTAAAGTTGGTTAAACCGTTTAATGAATCCACGTCGGAACTAAATACCTTCATCGTAAGTGTCGATTTACTACGAGACTATTCGGAAGGTGTAAGTGAAACGGATATACTGAAGTTTATTAAAACCACCTTCAACGGAAGTGCCATTGGAACAATAGAAAATGCATCGTCCATTGATAAAGCTTTCCAACTGTTGCGAAACCGCTTTTGTGTACGTCTGACACCACTGGCAGTAGAAAAAGAAATGTCTGCAAAAAGACAATCCAAACAACCTGTTTCTGAGTACGGTGTGGAAATAGAAAAGCTAGCATCCAAACTAGCAGCAGCCCATGTGTCAGTCAATACGTTTCCAACGGAAGCAGCCGCTACCAAAATAGTCGAACCCATCGCAGTCCGTACGTTTATCAATGGTTTAAAAAATCCTAGCACCCGGTTTTTCTTACAAGCCCGGAACCCCACTACTCTGAATAAAGCAATTTCCGATGCGCTCGAATGCGAACCAACCGAAGCAAACGACGAAGCAACTTTTGGTGTCATACCTTTAATCAAAACCATAATGCAAATGGATACGGAAATTTGTGTAACACATTTGAATGTGCGGTAAACAGCGCCGCCGTTGCAAGGTTGCCAAACAACCGCAAGTTTGCAACCGGTTGGCAGCCGCCACAATTCGCTTCGATGATTCCCCTCAGCGATTGGTTCTTGCCACTATATGCTTGTAAGCCGCAATTGAGCAGGTGTATGAATCACCGCAACATTTGGATGGTTCAATTAACCGGTTGAAACTAGCAATTGTATGACTGAAAATACTGTATCGTAGATTAGCATTAGCGCTATCAAATTTTGGTGTATTTATTTTAAGCATACAGTAGTTACTGGCTGGTTTTATAGTGGGTTTTGATGCCTTTAAAGTAATTGGACGATTTTGAAAATTTACTACACGGACCGGTATGGTACCGTTACAAGGGTTTGCTATGGTGTTTGCAATATATACAAATGGAACGATTTCTTCGCTTAGTACCATTCAAGTGTCGTTTAATGTCGTAGGAACATGCAGTATAGATTCCATTCTTGGAGCTATAACAAACGAATTGTGATTATTCATTGAAATGAATTAAAAAATTTTTTCGTTAAAGTTTAAAATTGCTCCATGTTCTGATAAAAAATATGCTCCGATTAATCCCACAATATTTGACGGTAAAGTGTTCACTATGTGGAAAATTATAGGGTATTCGTTTGATGAAAAAGATAAAGTGGTTTTTATGTATCCTGGAGACTGAGTTTCTCCGTTTAGACCATGAATTTGTATAATGACCATTTCGAGCCACCCATCCAAAAAAACTTAAGAAATCAGGTGTACTAGAACTCGGAGAACGATAAACTTCACCGCAGTTTGTGGCTCTCATGCCCTTGTTCACCGATATTGCTAGTACCCAACTTCCTGCACAAGACTCAGTGCCTAACAGTTTGAACCCAATACTTTCATGGACATACACAGCGACACCTCCTGTGTGTCGCGATTGTGATAAACAATACGCCACACGATATCCTGCAATGCCATACTGGATAAAAGCATCCTCTTCAACAATATGAGTTTCTGTGATGAAGACCATAATTGGTTGTGCCTCTTCTACCATAGTCCTTAACGCTACATACTACTGTGTCCAAAAAGTAAGGTGACTTTGGTACGCAAACTGTGCGCGTCCAAGGTATTGGCGGATTGTTATTTTTTTATGGTTGCTATATGTGTTTTTGATTTTTACAGCAAATTTCATGTAAAAATATTCATCAGGATAAGAGATATGATTTTTTTTGTGGCTCTCAGTTCGATCGCCATCTACGATGCTATGCGAATAACGACAAAAACGAAAAACTGATACATAAATGCATATGTCATTTAACATACATTATTTTTTATTTTTTAGTAAGTTTAGGGAAAAACTTTTGTTTTGAAAATTTATTTTTTCATTTAATTTATTTTATACTTTTACGTATTACATGAACAGAGAAACAGGAATGATTCTTTTATATGAAAATTGTCATTTAATTAGTTGAGTCGGAGTGTTATAATTCATTATCAAACTTAAGGAAGGAGTAGAAATCCACTGCCTGTTACTGCAGGATCTGGCGCAACTCGTTTTGCTTTTCTGTGAACAGGATCGCGATGTCCGAGTACCAATTATCAAGGACTAAGAGTAGGGCTGCATTCTGTTTTAACGTTTGCTATAAGTACTGAACAAGTGCTCTCGTTCTACTGCACTGCTGCGAGAGAACACAACATGCGATCTCTCAATGTCACACAGCGCTCTCCCGGGAGGGCTGCTGAAGGAGACCAGCACGCTATCTGTTCAAGTGTGCCAGAACGGGATCGCCAACGCACAGTCATAATCTGGGAGCGAAAAATGCGGGTATTGCTAGCACACTCTTTCATTATTGATCTCCTATCGTTTATCTCTGTCCGATTCATATTTTGCGACATCCGGGAAGGTGAATGCATAAAAACTTTTTAATAAAAAGCGAAAGATTTGTAGAAGAATGAGGACAAACGTTCATAGTTTTGATTAAAAAATGATATTTGGTTGAGGCTTTACCCAGAGTAAAGATGGCGTTCTATATCGATCTACTCATAGTAGAATGGCCTTAAGAATATTGAGCAGGTTACTAAAAATGGTGATTGCCATTCGAAGTTTGGCAACTTATAAATTCGAGATTTTACTTGGCTAGGAAATCATGGTTACTTTTCCAATTTTTCGTGATGCTTTTGTAACGAAATATAATTAATTTTAGAAGTCATTTTTCTACACCTTCTATATTGTGGTATTGAGATAATTTTGGAAAGATTGCAGATTGGAACAGCGAGGTTTAGCAATAAAAGTAAAATAATTACACCGTGTCTTAGATAGCAAGAATTATAAGAGTTTGAATATAGTCATCGGGTTGTCCTGAGTATTAGACAAGTAAAGTAGATGCGATACTTAATATTTTCTCAGAATAAACGGCTTGATGTTAAGGAAATTGCTTGAGAGAACGGATCAAATTCAATGAGATACCTGAGTGGAAGATAAACACTAGGCCCAAAGTTAATCCGGACACTCAAAAAATGAGCCTGCTTCAGACTTTATGATCGATTTTAGAGTACTTAGAATTGATAACAATGATTTTTGTTCATTGCAACTTCTTGGTGCACCTTCCTACAAATTACGTGCAAAAAGAACGGTAAAAAAATCGAGCCCAAGCGACGCAATAAGCATTAGAGTGGAAAAGGTCAAAATTTTGACGGCCAAACGCAAAGTCGGACAGTTATATTTAATCATATTTTTGTTTTTGTTTTGGACGAGGGTTCAGATTGGACGTAGCCCCCTGAGACCACGACCAACCTTACTCCCTCCTCTTCCTTTTCACCTTCCATGACGCTATGAACCTACACGGTAGAAGCAATGATGGAAGAGGCCTCTCCGTGGGCTAAAATCACAGTTCACGGACGCTGTGGCACGCAACTAACTCTTGAAGGATAAAAGCGTATGTTGCTAAAGGTCTAACAGGTACTAGCCAGACTACCAGGGGCTATTTCCCAAGCCTAATGCAATGGACTCGGTGCAATGCAAACTTAAGCGGCTCAAGAGATCGATCCGACAGCTGACTTATCTGACAGCACTACCACCTAAAAACACGTGAGTGGACTTACGGTAGGTTCTGACACTTGATCGTCGACCCGCAAAACCAAGCTCCTGCTCAGTCTACGTGCCGGGTACCACATTAGGGTCTGACACCTCTTGATCTTAATCGACGGCCCGCAAAACCAAGCTCCTGCTCAGTCTACGTGCCGGGTATCCACGTTCTGCACCCGCTGGTGCTATTCCTTGGCCTGGCTGGTCTTGTGCCAGGCCCTGAACGTGACCGGTGTCCAAGATCATGATCAGCGATGGATTGGTACCGCGATCACCTAGGAGCACCCCCGGTGCATCCTTCCCCAAAGCATCTTAAACATCGAGTAACAGATCCGTTTCTCTTCCTCACTGAGGCCAGACCGCAAAATTGCGCTCCTGCACAATCTACGTCTGGTCTCGTTTCGCGTGGCCTGGCTGCTGCTATGCCGTTTCGTTCCAACAAAGTATTGTGACGCATATTTCAATAAAAACTTCAATAATATAATAAATCGAATCACCCGAGTGCTACTAAAGATGCCCAAGAGTCGTCAGCATCAATAATAACAAATATAACTGTCCAACTTTGCGATTGGCCATCAAAATTCTGACTTTTTCCATTTGTTTATTGTTTATTGCGCCGCTTGGGTACGATTTTTTTCACCGTTTTTTTTTTGCAATGAACAAAAATCAATGCAATGAACAAAAATCATTGTTATCAGTTCTAAGTACTCTAAAATCGACCACAAAGTCGGATGCATGCTCATTTTTTGAGCGTCCGGATTAACTTTGGGGTCAGTGTAGTCGTGTGTGTCCAATGTTCCAGAAGGAGTTTGAACAAAAAAAAGAAGTCTACACAATAGCAAGACGATTGGGATATTGTTCGGCAAAATGAAATATTGTATATTAATATTGCTGGGCTGTCAACCAACTATGCAATGTTGCGTACGACAGTAGAGAAAGTTAAACCATTGATGGTTCTAGTTGCCGAAACACATATCTCGGAAGTTGAGGCTTTTGATCAGTTTCACATACCAGGATACCGTGTCGAATCTCAAAGCAGTCTCAAAATGAACCGGTGGTGATTTGTTTACCTTTATTATCAATTACTTTCGGTTTAATTATGGTGTGTCATGTCAATTATGCGTAGGTCAATGTGCTGCATTTAAACATGTGTTGAATAGTTTACAAAATACACTCAAGTGTAATGGACATAGACTGAATAATTAAGTGGTGGACCAACTTTTTTTGCTTTCTCAATGCATTTTTTAATTGATATGTGTGAGATTGACGAAATAAATCTAAAAGTCTAAAAGCTAGTGTTCATACCGCCATTCTGCATTGTGATCTTTGCAATCAACAGACGCTTTCGCTTTTGAACATCGCTTTTTTAAATAAAGACTGTTACGCTTTTAAAAACGTTGTATTTATTATCATATAAACTATTGCTTGGTGTTTTGTTAATTACAACAATCTTTAGAACCATGCAACGAAGCCGGTTTGTTTTTCGTCGTATGCGCGGTAGTGGACGGTTATCGCGGATGACCTAGCTAGGCTAGCTAGATCGCAAGACGATCGAATAATGTACGTGACCTAGGAGTTATGTTAGATAGCAAACTTAATTTTAACCTCCATTTGAAACAAATTATAGCTCAAGCTTTGAGAATGCTAGGTTTTATTTGTAAATTGTCCAAAAATTTCAACGACCCGACATGCCTGAAGGCTCTCTATGTTTGTCACGTCCGCTCTATTCTTGAGTCTAACAGCATCTTACGGTGTCCCTATACGAACCAGTGGATCGAAAAACTTGAAGCTGTACAACGGCGATTTACACGATTTGCACTGTACTCTTTTTCACGTAATGTTTCGTTCAATGTTGACTACAGAACTCGATGTTTAATGCTTGGACTTGAGCCTCTCGACCACAGGCGCATAATAGCTCTGTGTGTGTTTGTTTCTAAGCTTCTAGTTGGCGAAATCGACGCCCCAGATTTACTGGCAAGACTTAATATTTATACACCATCAAGAGTCCTTAGCCAACGTGAGTTTTTAGCACCGCAGCTACGTCGGCAACAATATAGTTATAACGACCCGATCCTAGTCTTCATGCGCAAGTTTAATGATGTGTACCATCTCTTTGACTTCAACTCGTCTATTTCTGAATTTAAAAACAAACTGCGTCTCATGTTCAATACTGTTAGACCCTAATTAAGTTAATACTGTGTTTAGACCTGCTGTTTGGCCATACACTTTGATTATATAAATAAATAAATTAATTAATTAATTAACAAGTAAGTAAATGGAAAGTGAAAGAATAAGTGTGAAGATTAATCCCAAGTAAATGTTTTAGTGGTTCATGACGAAGAACCAATGGAAGTGGAAGCCGCTCGGAATGTGCAAATGGACAGTGATGTGGAGCCCAGCAGCAACTGTAGAATGAGGAAGAGTTGATTTCGAAGAGACAATCAATAATTAAAAACCTTTCTTTCGAGGAAGGTCTTAGATATTGGATATTAGATAGATTTATCAAGCCTTCCTCACGTGTGGCTGAACCTCCTGCTGGAGTTAATCCACGAAAAAACGCATTTAGCTTTGCCCAAGGATGCGCGTACACTGTCGCACACCAACAGAATACCTGCAACCATCACATCTACTGAAGGTGGCCGAATGTGGTACAATGGGATACACAAATGCCTGGAAAAGCGATCAAGGTAAGAATTTGATCAGAGGTCTTGTAAGTGCTTTGTTTTCTAATGTTTTTTTTTCTTTTAGCGTCGTGATAATGGCTTCCAATATTTCACTGAATATTTCGATCGATGGCATTCCTTTACATCGAAGCAGCCACGAAGCATTCTGACCGATTCTAATTTCTATCCACGAATTGCCGAAAGAAGCTGCAATGATAGTGCGCCCATATATAGCGGCCAACAAAAACCGCAAAGTATGGAGGGCTTCCTTCGTTGTTTCGTAGATGAAATGAATGCTATTTTGGCCACTGGAATTACCATAAGAGGGCAAACGGTCACCGTAGCAATTCGGTGCGTCATCGCCGATGCTCCTGCCAGAGCAATGGTCAAAGGTATGATGTTTAAATAAAGTAAGAATTTTTCTTTTAGTTTTTGCAACATTTTTTTTTTAACTGCAGGAGCTGCCAGCCACAATGCGCGACAAGGATGCCTCAAGTGCACTGCGCTGGGCACCAAAAATGCACAAACAGGTGCAGTAGTTTTTGAAAGCACTACTGCTTCAAAGAGAACGGACCTAGATTTTAGAAGCGAAACTTATCTCGACCACCACCGCACTCGCTCGCCACTCCTAGATATGCATAATTTTAACATGTTCGAGGATGTCATCGTCTCCGATTGGTTGCATCTAATCGATCTCGGAGTGATGCGAAATTTATAGCAGGGGTGGCGAGCGAAAAAACGAAAGAAATATCTGCTAAGCTTACAAGAATAGTGCTTCCCAATGAGATACATAGGAAATTTCGGACCCTTAACGACGTTCAGAAGTGGAAAGGGTCCGAGCATAGTTCCTTCCTACACTATGGAAGTATTGTAGTTTTAAAAAATAATGTAAGTAACGTAGTTTACGAGCACACGTACACGTCTATGACGGTACAGTCTAGTTTACGGTACACGTCTATGACGAAGTGGCCAAATTTGGTGCACTAGGTACCTTGTCGGCATACCCTTTCGAAAACGAGTTACAGCATATTAAAAATATGCTCCGGAACGGCTACAGAGGCTTGCAGCAAGTAGCAGATAGACTTTCCGAATTAGATAATTTTAATATTAGGACAGGATATCAACCAAATGATCCAAGAAGCGCATACTTGACAAAATCTGGAAATAGTATAGAAGTAAACTTTGACGATTTTATTCTCAAAAATGACAAAAGAGACGGCTGGTTTTTGAAGAAAAATTTTGAAATAATTAAATATTCTACTGCCATGAAAACACCCGCCGGGATAAAAATAGCTGGACAAAAATTAACAAAAAAATATGCTTATTTTGACAAACCACATCTCTCCTCGGTTCGGTTAGCCTCTTGTGGATACATCACTGACTTGACTGTAGAAACAACTTTGTATACTCCAGACCATATAAAATGGAAGTTAGTTTTTATTAATCTTGACCAAGAGAATAGTGCATTGTTCACTCCTTTGTTGCATACTTTAGTAGACTAATAAAAACCTTTGTATGGGTAATATTGTACTTGTTGTTCTTGTTTTTATTCACTGCCAAATATATGTCTAAACTTAGTGTGTCACTTTATCACTGGCTTACTTCAAAATCTTCTTCACTAAATTTATGTTTACAGGATGTAATTCTCATCCCGGAACACTGTTTCGACCGTTGGACAGCTCTTTGCAGCCGATTTTAAAAAAAATTATTAAATATTTTGTTTTTAAAAACGCGACCGTTACTACCCGAAACATCCCTAGCTAAACTTCAAATTTTTGTAACGCTGCGCATTTTAATTTTGAGTACAATCCTGCTGACTTCTGTCCAACTACATGAAGCAAACCATGTTTTGTGAATAATACATCTAAGGTTTCATGCAACCGATTTGGAATATCGTCAGTTATAATATGATTTTTTCAAAACTTGCTCAAGTTCTCCTTAAAGGTTGCATCATCATGCAGTTGTTTCTCCATTTCCACCATCTCTACCTCAGAATTCCTACCTACCTACAGAAAAATGTTCTGTAAAGGGTTGGATCCGACGCCTCCTGAAGGCTACTATAGGCTCTCCTCCCCAACTCCTACTCAATACGTCCGCGACGTACAGAACGGTAACTTGTCGCCTAAATATCCAAGCTTGGGTACACGGGGAAACCCACCCCCTTGGGCGGATTGGCGGCAAGGCTGAATTGAGAGGGGGAATGGACTGCTACTTGCTAGTAGTTCATCCCCGAGCGTCTGTCCTCCATGTTAGGAGCGGCTCGAACCAGCGTCTGTTCCCCATGTTAGGGGCGGCTGTACACCCTGTCCTGGCATCCTACGGGACGTAAAACAGCTAGGATGCGTTGTTCCACCGACGAGATAGGAGGCGGGGGGAGAGGCCTTGCAAGCCACCCCCTGTACATTTGCAACGAAAAGTTACCAAGAAGAAAAACCGATTTGGACCAATCATGCCCGACCCTCGCAACGGAAAAAGGACTACGATTGGAAACTCGGTACATGGAACTGCAGGTCTCTTACCTCACCTGGGAGTACCAGAATACTCGCAGAAGAAGTGAGAGCCCGCGGCTTTGAAATAGTAGCACTTCAGGAGGTTCGCTGGAAAGGAGTCTCGGAGCGCCCCTACCGTAGCGATTGCATGATCTACCAGAGTGGTGGAGACAAGCACGAGCTCGGTACGGCGTTCCTTGTTATGGGTGCTATGAGGAAGCGTGTGATCGGATGGTGGCCGATCAACGACAGGATGTGCAGGTTGAGGATACGTGGACGCTTCTTCAACCTGAGCATTATTAATGTGCACAGCCCGCACCTTGGGAGCAGCGATGACGACAAAGACGCGTTTTATACGCAGCTGGAAAGGGAGTACGACCGCTGCCCACAACATGATGTGAAGATAGTCATCGGAGATCTAAATGCTCAGGTCGGGCGACAGGAGGCCTATAAACCTACGATTGGTAGCTTTAGCGTCCACCAGCTAACCAACGACAACGGCCTCCGGCTCATCAACTTCGCATCCTCGAGGCACATGAACATCCGTAGCACCTTCTTCCAGCACAAACCTCGTTTCAGCTACACCTGGAGATCACCACAGCAGACATATTCCCAAATAGACCACGTTCTCATAGACGGAAGGCACTTCTCGGACATCATCGACGTACGTACGTACAGGGGCGCAAACGTCGACTCGGACCACTTCCTGGTTATGGTGAAGCTACGGCAGAAGCTCTGCGCTGTCAATACACTGCGTCACCGGCCTACCCCACGCCTAAACACGGATCGGCTGCGAACACCTGCTGTTGCCGAGGGCTACGCGTCAGCGCTTGGGGAAGCGCTACCGGACAACAACGCGACCGCCACGATGTCCCTCGATGACCACTGGCGTATGGTGGAGCGAGTCATCAGCAGCACAGCCGAGCAGACACTGGGCCATAAGCCACGTAACCAGAGGAAAGATTGGTTCGATGACGAGTGCAGGCGGGCACTATCCGAGAAGAACGCAGCGCGCGCCCGAATGCTGCAGCGCGAAACCCGTCAGAACGTGGAACACTACAAACGACTGAGGACACAGCAAACCCGGCTCTTCGAGAGCAAGAAGCGCCGCTTCGAGGAGTCGGATGAACAACTGATGCAGCAGCTAACTCAGTCGGGGGAAACTCGCCAGTTCTACAGGATGTTGAAGAAGACACGAGGCGGCTACACGCCAAACATCGCAATGTGTCGTGACGAGGAGGGCAACATTCTTACGGACGAGCGAGAGGTGATCGAAAGGTGGAAGTGCTACTTCAACGGACACCTGAACGGAGCGGAATTAGGGGAGTCCAGCAGCGGCGCAGGCAGAATTGAGCAGCACATTAGCCAGGAGGTAGATGACGATGTGCTCCCACCATCCTTGGATGAAGTCACTAGTGTCATCAAGCAGCTGAAACAGAACAAAGCAGCTGGCAGCGATGGGCTGGTGGCAGAACTATTCAAGATGGGTTCGGTAGAGCTTGCCGTCAGTATGCACCAGCTAATTGTGAAAATCTGGGAGCAGGAAAGGATACCGGAGGACTGGAAGCTGGGTGTCATCCACCCAGTGTACAAGAAGGGTGACAGAATGGACTGTGCCAACTTTCGAGCCATCACAGTCCTCAATGCCGCCTACAAAATCCTATCCCAGATACTCTTCTGCAGACTCGCGCCCCTTGCTACAGATTTCGTCGGAAGCTACCAAGCTGGGTTTGTTGGAGGCAAATCCACCACCGACCAGATCTTCACTCTACGGCAGATCCTCCAGAAGTGCCGGGAGCACCAGATCCCGACGCACCACCTCTTCATCGACTTCAAGGCGGCCTACGATACCATAGATAGGAAGGAGCTATGGAAGACCATGCGGCAGTACAGCTTCCCCGAGAAGTTGGTTCGACTGCTAGAGGCCACAATGGAGGGGGTGCTGTGTAAGGTGAGGATTTCGAACATGCTGTCGGATCCGTTCGAATCTCACCGGGGTCTGAGGCAAGGTGATGGACTCTCCTGCCTTCTATTCAACATCGCTCTGGAAGGTGTCATGAGAAGCGCGGGCTTCGACATCCGTGGCACGATTTTCACCCGCTCTCTCCAATTCCTCGGCTTCGCGGATGACATCGACATCATCGGGCGGAACACTAGGACGGTGTGCGAGGCGTACACCCGACTGAAACGCGAGGCCGCAAGGATTGGACTAATGATCAATGCGACGAAAACAAAGTACCTGCTCGTCGGAGGCTCTGACAGTGACAGAGCCAGGCTGGGGAGCAGTGTATCAGTGGACGGCGACGAACTTGAGGTAGTAGAGGAGTTTTGCTACCTCGGCACTGTCGTAACTCCGGACAACAACGTGAGCTGTGAAATCCGGAGGCGCATTGTTCAGGGGAATCGTGCCTACTATGGACTCCACAAACTCCTGCGGTCCAGATGGCTTCTCCCACACACGAAATGTGTCATATACCGCACGCTGATAAGACCGGTCGTTCTCTATGGGCATGAATCCTGGACTCTGCTCACGGAGGACGCCAACGCCCTCGCAGTCTTCGAGAGGCGCGTGCTCCGGTCTATCTTTGGCGGTGTGTACGAGCAGGGCGTGTGGAGGAGAAGAATGAACCACGAGTTAGCTGAGCTGTATGGCGAGCCGGACATCCTGACGGTGGCGAAGGCCGGCAGGATTCGTTGGTTGGGGCATGTCATGAGGATGCCGGACTCATGCCCCACCAAGAAGGTGCTCACCAGCGACCCGCCCGGCACGAGACGACGAGGAGCTCAGCGAGCTCGGTGGATGGACCAAGTGGAGCAGAACCTGCGAGATATCGGATGCGACCGGGGTTGGAGGGCTGCAGCCATGGACCGAGCTACCTGGAGAACGATTGGTGACCAGGCCATGTCAGCACGACGTGCTCAACTGCGAGCGGGCCATTAAAGAAGAAGAAGAAGACCATGCACTGGATAGCCAAGTGTGCGCCACTGTTGAAGACATGTGTGGTGATAATGAGCAGCGAGCGGAAAAATGGTCTGTCCGAAATGACTGACAGATGACATATGACGGATTGGGAGCCGGATTTGAAGGAGTCGAATCCCTACATCTATCGCTCATCACTAAACGCCAACTTCGCGCCCCAAAACGTAACGAGCAATTGAGCTCGGACATTCGACTCATAGACTTCGACGTGTGCACTGCATAAAGGAAGAATAAAGAAATTGTGGGACTAAAAACCAAAGGTAACTCCACAAAATGGTGACCCCGACGTGATTAAACATTGTTCTCACGACCTAACTTGTAGTGCCAATACGTTCGCATCGCGTACGCAGTGAAAAACTATTAAAAAAAAAAAAAAACTTTTGAAAAAAGGTGCGCGGTATATAGTGCAGTGAAAATTCCGTAAAAAGTGCGAACCGAAAACGCGTTTTAGAATTCCGCCCCCACACGGACCCCGCGACGAAGCGTTCGATCAGCTTGTTTCCGCGAATCACTCCACGCCGTCGGAGCGCAATACCTAGAACTGCTGAGCTTGCGCCGCATCGAAAGTGCGCACTTACGATCGAGCCCACGTTTTTACCGCGAATTTGTTCGAACTACGGACAAACGAAAAGCCGTACGACGCACTTGACTTCAAAAGAACAAACAATCGCACTACAGGTACAGCATGCAACGAAGTCCGACGCGAGAAAACGTCGTCCCACCAACGCCCCCGGTCACAGACACGGGTTCCGAGGAAATGGACCCCACGCTCCTGGAAGGCAACCCTGGTCCCGGACCAGATACGAGCGCCCACGTGGAAGCAATGCACCAGCTGCGCTTACCTCCGCCACAGATGGACGTAAAAGACCTCAATTCATTTTTCTGGGCATTAGAGCACTGGTTTGCGGCGACCGGCATTCTTCCCCGCATGGACAACAAGCGTTTCCACATTGTGATGGCGCAAATCCCAACTAACGTGGTGGCAGAGGTGCGTTCGTTACTGGAGGACCCTCCCAAAACTGACCGGTATGCATTTGCAAAACGGACCCTAATCGGACACTTCGAGGAGTCCCAGCGATCCCGACTACACCGCTTGCTAGCGACGATGGAGCTCGGCGACCGCAAGCCAACACAGTTGCTTGCGGAAATGCGACGCACAGCCAACAACGCGTTGTCAGAGCAGATGCTGTTCGACCTTTGGATCGGTCGACTGCCGGCCCCCACGTGCAATCGGCGACCATCGCAGCAAGCGGAAACACCACCGACAAGGCCCGCGTAGCGGACGCCGTAATGGACTGCTTGGCCGCCCCGCAGCGCAACGACACGTTTTATGGTGTATCCGAGATGCGCACGCCGAGCGCACCACGACAATCGGAACAACGTCGCCCTGTTTCCGATGCACCTGGTTGGATGGAACGCGAGATAGACGACCTTAGGCAGCAACTGCAACACCTCAGGCGTGACATGCAACGCGGACGGAAAAACCACAGCGGTTCGCGACAACGGGAACGAACACCGGCTAGAGCCCCGCCAACGACCGACCAAATATGCTACTACCACCGGAAGTTCGGGACCGCCGCACGGACCTGCCGCCCACCGTGCCGCTTCACAGCACCGACATCGGGCGCAAACCATGACATAGCTCAGTTCGGAACTGTTGCATACCGGTTGTGGCGCACTTGGCGCATACGTATGACTACTCGTATTCGGGGGAAAATAACCCGTTGGTTAAACTTGGTCATGGTCATATTCCCCTCTGTTACTTTTTCCTTTTCCCACATTAATGGTAAAGATCGCCCTTGAAAACAATTTCGTAACTGTAGAACACCGACGATAAGGCAATTTTGCATGGTAAATTGATAAACACGTATCTCGTTCACTATTTTTGTCACTCACGTGCTTCGGCCACACGCCCTTTTCGGTAGCTGAGATCAAAATTCTATACACGAACAAAATTCACGCCTTGTGGCGTACAACATTTAAGCCAAACAATAATCCTCTGGCTCGTATGCAAAAGTTTGTGCTGTTTTATCAGACGTTTTACCATTTGAGACGCCAGTAAAACACGAGCTCGAATTGTACCAAACGTGTCAGCGAGTAAAAAATGTGGAGCACAGGTAAGGTTTAAGTGTACGTTTCAAACAAACGGGTAGAGGCGATCAATTAATTTTCGGCATGTTGGTACGCAGGTATATAATTAAATAGAAAGTACGATTGTTCTAGAGATTCAGGTACGATGCTGCTAGAGATTCAGGTAGGTTCAACCGGTTCAACGAGTTGACAGCTGAAGATCCGGCGATCACCATCTTGCCGAATCCGTCGATTGAACTGAAGACTCGAGAAAGCGGACCGACCGAATCCGCTATGACGGATTGACAGCCGGAAATTAGAACCACGTGTTCGAGCTGGTGCTCGAAATTCGAAATTCGAGCAAGTGCTTTCGCAAATTTCGCAAAATATTAAATTTCGGATTTTCCAACCTTTTTAGATATCGAGCAGGTGCTCGTAGTTCGGAAAATCTGCTCGAAATACGGCGAACGATTAAAATTTTGGATTTTCGTGCAAGGATACTCACGTTAACAGGCGTACTAGGCCCATCTGACCCCCCTACGCCCATGCGTCCTCCCCTCCTCTCCTAGGCACTAGCATGGAGGACGAAACCCCGAGGAGGACTGTTAGATCAAGGACCGCGAAAGGGGAGGCTCCCGAAGATAAGCTGGAGGAAGAGCCGGGGCGAGTTCCTGATCGGGTACTCCGGAGTCGCTCGGCTTCGGTGAGCTCTTGCCAGCATTCTAAAGAGGAACGCTCGTTTTTCGGGAAAATAGGAGACAGACTTGGGGTGCTCTTGGGACCACTGCCACTGGACCCGGTATCGGCCTCCCCGTCGGGGAACTCAGTCAACAATCGATCGGCCGATGTAACGATTGATACTGAAAGCAGCGACGAGGAGACTTCGGAGCATTCGATTGCAACGCCAAAGCCAACGAGCGCATCACTATCGTCAGCAGCGGCATCACCATCACCACCGCCGGCTACGCCGATCTCTACATTAGTAATCGGGCGCACGATGACGATGGACGAGGGTCGAACTACCCCAGAGAGAGATGGTCTCGTTGAACAGGGCGCATCGGCCCACCTGGCAGCATCATCGGCCGAACCTGAAGCCCACAGAGGGCAGGATTCAGGGGTGATGGCAGACATGCTGGCCGTCATGCGGGAGGAGTCATCGCGGAACGCGACGGTCATCGCTGAACTGCGGGAGATGCTCAAGGAGTTGCGAGATGACAACCGTGAGCTCCGGACCCAGGTTAGCGTCCTCACCCAGCAGCTGGCGACCATGAAAAATGAGCAGAACGAGCAACTGGCGCAGACCATTAAACAAGGTGCTGCAACAATCAACAACCTGGTAGTTGAAACGCTCGGAACGGCTCCTTTGTCGGAGAGTAAAAAGCCTCGCCGCAAAGCAACCAGCAGCCAGCAGAAGAAGGAGAAGCCGGCTCCGAAAGAAAAGCCTCAAAGGAGCCAGCAAATAGATCCGCAGCAGCAGTCGAAGCCTCGGCGGGAGACTGCCGCGAAACTGCCTTTTATCATCGAAGCATCGCGTTCGGAAAACCACCGGCTTACTAAGGAAGAAAAGCGGCTGTTTGACGAGGCAAACGGAAAGCCCAAATCCGTTCCGCTCACTACAATCGATTTCTTCGTCGCAAAGTACGGCCAACATAAACCACCATATACCGCAGCGAGGTGTCACCGGGCTGCAAGGAAGCGATTCCACCGACTGCCAACAGTCCGCAAAACAGCATTCGAGAAAGAACACCAGGACGCCCTGATTAGATACATCACCGAATATATGGCGTATATTGATACATGTTCATCTTTTCAGATGCAGACGGAGTGGGAGGAGCTGGATCGGTACATGCTGGCTGTGCTACCGAAAACGGAAGCGGGGGACGAAGACCAGGCCAGATGCAGCACCGATGATTTCCACGACTTGCCGATTGCGGAGTCGACGGCGCTGGACGATGCAACCCTTTTTGGCCATTTGGATCAACGCAACAGGCGTGCTAAACGAAGAAAACCGGACAATTCATCGTCGTCGTCGAGCGTCCACTCGCTCACTCTATTTTAATATGAATAATTAATTTAACTATAATTAATGCATGCCTTCAATTAATTTAATGCATGCAAAAAATGGAAAATCGCGTTCAATTTAAAGTAATGCATGCAATATAATAAATTAATGCATGCAAATGTAGATGTAGCTCATTAAATTATGTTTTTTTTTACAATTTTACAATTGTTACAATTTTATTAATGTACCCTCGTTAATAGAAAAACTTATTCAATTCTCAGTAATGCATGTAATTTAGTAAATAAATGCATGCAAAGATAGATATAGCACATTAAGTGTTTTTAATGCATGCAAATAAACAAACATCACTTATTAAACATTCGTGTTCAAGTTATTTATGCATAGGCTTCATTTTTGCTGGATTCGTTACTCGCATTGTTTATTTCGCTATCGGTGGCTCTCGATGTTTATGATGACTTTTATTACATGCATGATTTAACTCACATATTGGATTTCGTTTGAGGGTGATGGTAGCCCGAAACTTTTGCAGGAATAATTTGATCATCATAGTCATGAACATCACCCGGCAGTTAGTAAATCTGCCGTCGTGTAAAATTCGTGTAAATGTTCTATCAGCCATAATAAAAAAACGGCTGACATAGTCAAGCTGCAATAAACATACTTGTGTTTTGTTGAAAACTATCCTCGAACGAAAGAATTTACTAAAAACACAAAATGCGTTTCCTGTGCGAGTATCTATAAAGCGCAAGTATCTACGAAAATAAAACTCAATTAAAATAAATGCAAGGAAAGAAAATACTTTGAACGATAAGACGCTCGTATTCAAGTAATTTGAGCTTTGGCTTCATTTTTCCTTGCTTTGTTACTCGCACTCGTTGAATTCACTATCGCTGGCCCTCGTGATTTATTTTGCTGTTTTATTTCACGTTTCACACGCACTTCATGCACGATTTCACTCATATTTTACGCCAAAAATGTTACAAAGTTCGCCCACGTTTGATATTTTTTAAACGGAATGGTTAACAGCTATGGGAGATATGTCTTACTTGATGGGCTGTGACCGTTAACGCTTAGATCTTGTTCACCATCGGCCCATTTTGTTACATGTGCTACAAGTTTTGCTTTAACTTGAAAGCGAACAGATTTTGTCTCGGTTTGCTGTTCATGCAGAAGTTTTATCATTTAAAACGCCAGTGAAACACAAGCTAGTATTGTACCTATCGTGTCAGCAAGTACAAAATGTTGCACACAGGTAGAGTTTTGGCGTACTTTTCATGGAAACAGGTAACGAAAGATTAATTTATGATTGGAATATTGGCAGGCAGGTATATAATTAAACGAAAAGTACGACTTATTTTTACTCCCGTCCCGAACGAAACAGTTTTGGAAACATATGATGTATGCAGCCGATCATCACGCGCGAGGTTGGTTTTTATTTGTACTAGCATCAAATGCGCCTAATGGCTGTCTCATAGTGCATCTGTTACAGCATGTGCGAGCATCGACTTCATAGCAGATACACTCTGGCGCACCTGGCTTTCTGCTCCGTGTGCCAGAAAGAGAACGTAAACGCAATTCGTAATCTGCGAGCAAACTATACGGGTTGCTGTATGGTTACCGGCTGCGGTGAACTCGGCGCAAACGTTTGACGGCTAACATTTTGACAAAAAATAAACATTTTTAAAACTAATTCATCGCCATATTCCCCTCTTTCACTGCCTCATTTTCTTTCAGTAATGGTATATATAAAAAAGAATCCAATGAACCGGATTATTTTTGCTAATTAAAACAAAAACAAGCTTTCTAAATCTTTGCCCAGCTTACCGCTCGGTTACATACTGCCCGTGCGATAATTCATGAAAAGTACCATGCACTGGATAGCCAAGTGTGCGCCACTGTTGAAGACATGTGTGGTGATAATGAGCAGCGAGCGGAAAAATGGTCTGTCCGAAATGACTGACAGATGACATATGACGGATTGGGAGTCGGATTTGAAGGAGTCGAATCCCTACATCTATCGCTCATCACTAAACGCCAACTTCGCGCCCCAAAACGTAACGAGCAATTGAGCTCGGACATTCGACTCATAGACTTCGACGTGTGCACTGCATAAAGGAAGAATAACGAAATTGTGGGACTAAAAACCAAAGGTAACTCCACAAAATGGTGACCCCGACGTGATTGAACATTGTTCTCACGACCTAACTTGTAGTGCCAATACGTTCGCATCGCGTACGCAGTGAAAAACTATTAAAAAAAAAAAAAAACTTTTGAAAAAAGGTGCGCGGTATATAGTGCAGTGAAAATTCCGTAAAAAGTGCGAACCGAAAACGCGTTTTAGAATTCCGCCCCCACACGGACCCCGCGACGAAGCGTTCGATCAGCTTGTTTCCGCGAATCACTCCACGCCGTCGGAGCGCAATACCTAGAACTGCTGAGCTTGCGCCGCATCGAAAGTGCGCACTTACGATCGAGCCCACGTTTTTACCGCGAATTTGTTCGAACTACGGACAAACGAAAAGCCGTACGACGCACTTGACTTCAAAAGAACAAACAATCGCACTACAGGTACAGCATGCAACGAAGTCCGACGCGAGAAAACGTCGTCCCACCAACGCCCCCGGTCACAGACACGGGTTCCGAGGAAATGGACCCCACGCTCCTGGAAGGCAACCCTGGTCCCGGACCAGATACGAGCGCCCACGTGGAAGCAATGCACCAGCTGCGCTTACCTCCGCCACAGATGGACGTAAAAGACCTCAATTCATTTTTCTGGGCATTAGAGCACTGGTTTGCGGCGACCGGCATTCTTCCCCGCATGGACAACAAGCGTTTCCACATTGTGATGGCGCAAATCCCAACTAACGTGGTGGCAGAGGTGCGTTCGTTACTGGAGGACCCTCCCAAAACTGACCGGTATGCATTTGCAAAACGGACCCTAATCGGACACTTCGAGGAGTCCCAGCGATCCCGACTACACCGCTTGCTAGCGACGATGGAGCTCGGCGACCGCAAGCCAACACAGTTGCTTGCGGAAATGCGACGCACAGCCAACAACGCGTTGTCAGAGCAGATGCTGTTCGACCTTTGGATCGGTCGACTGCCGGCCCCCACGTGCAATCGGCGACCATCGCAGCAAGCGGAAACACCACCGACAAGGCCCGCGTAGCGGACGCCGTAATGGACTGCTTGGCCGCCCCGCAGCGCAACGACACGTTTTATGGTGTATCCGAGATGCGCACGCCGAGCGCACCACGACAATCGGAACAACGTCGCCCTGTTTCCGATGCACCTGGTTGGATGGAACGCGAGATAGACGACCTTAGGCAGCAACTGCAACACCTCAGGCGTGACATGCAACGCGGACGGAAAAACCACAGCGGTTCGCGACAACGGGAACGAACACCGGCTAGAGCCCCGCCAACGACCGACCAAATATGCTACTACCACCGGAAGTTCGGGACCGCCGCACGGACCTGCCGCCCACCGTGCCGCTTCACAGCACCGACATCGGGCGCAAACCATGACATAGCTCAGTTCGGAACTGTTGCATACCGGTTGTGGCGCACTTGGCGCATACGTATGACTACTCGTATTCGGGGGAAAATAACCCGTTGGTTAAACTTGGTCATGGTCATATTCCCCTCTGTTACTTTTTCCTTTTCCCACATTAATGGTAAAGATCGCCCTTGAAAACAATTTCGTAACTGTAGAACACCGACGATAAGGCAATTTTGCATGGTAAATTGATAAACACGTATCTCGTTCACTATTTTTGTCACTCACGTGCTTCGGCCACACGCCCTTTTCGGTAGCTGAGATCAAAATTCTATACACGAACAAAATTCACGCCTTGTGGCGTACAACATTTAAGCCAAACAATAATCCTCTGGCTCGTATGCAAAAGTTTGTGCTGTTTTATCAGACGTTTTACCATTTGAGACGCCAGTAAAACACGAGCTCGAATTGTACCAAACGTGTCAGCGAGTAAAAAATGTGGAGCACAGGTAAGGTTTAAGTGTACGTTTCAAACAAACGGGTAGAGGCGATCAATTAATTTTCGGCATGTTGGTACGCAGGTATATAATTAAATAGAAAGTACGATTGTTCTAGAGATTCAGGTACGATGCTGCTAGAGATTCAGGTAGGTTCAACCGGTTCAACGAGTTGACAGCTGAAGATCCGGCGATCACCATCTTGCCGAATCCGTCGATTGAACTGAAGACTCGAGAAAGCGGACCGACCGAATCCGCTATGACGGATTGACAGCCGGAAATTAGAACCACGTGTTCGAGCTGGTGCTCGAAATTCGAAATTCGAGCAAGTGCTTTCGCAAATTTCGCAAAATATTAAATTTCGGATTTTCCAACCTTTTTAGATATCGAGCAGGTGCTCGTAGTTCGGAAAATCTGCTCGAAATACGGCGAACGATTAAAATTTTGGATTTTCGTGCAAGGATACTCACGTTAACAGGCGTACTAGGCCCATCTGACCCCCCTACGCCCATGCGTCCTCCCCTCCTCTCCTAGGCACTAGCATGGAGGACGAAACCCCGAGGAGGACTGTTAGATCAAGGACCGCGAAAGGGGAGGCTCCCGAAGATAAGCTGGAGGAAGAGCCGGGGCGAGTTCCTGATCGGGTACTCCGGAGTCGCTCGGCTTCGGTGAGCTCTTGCCAGCATTCTAAAGAGGAACGCTCGTTTTTCGGGAAAATAGGAGACAGACTTGGGGTGCTCTTGGGACCACTGCCACTGGACCCGGTATCGGCCTCCCCGTCGGGGAACTCAGTCAACAATCGATCGGCCGATGTAACGATTGATACTGAAAGCAGCGACGAGGAGACTTCGGAGCATTCGATTGCAACGCCAAAGCCAACGAGCGCATCACTATCGTCAGCAGCGGCATCACCATCACCACCGCCGGCTACGCCGATCTCTACATTAGTAATCGGGCGCACGATGACGATGGACGAGGGTCGAACTACCCCAGAGAGAGATGGTCTCGTTGAACAGGGCGCATCGGCCCACCTGGCAGCATCATCGGCCGAACCTGAAGCCCACAGAGGGCAGGATTCAGGGGTGATGGCAGACATGCTGGCCGTCATGCGGGAGGAGTCATCGCGGAACGCGACGGTCATCGCTGAACTGCGGGAGATGCTCAAGGAGTTGCGAGATGACAACCGTGAGCTCCGGACCCAGGTTAGCGTCCTCACCCAGCAGCTGGCGACCATGAAAAATGAGCAGAACGAGCAACTGGCGCAGACCATTAAACAAGGTGCTGCAACAATCAACAACCTGGTAGTTGAAACGCTCGGAACGGCTCCTTTGTCGGAGAGTAAAAAGCCTCGCCGCAAAGCAACCAGCAGCCAGCAGAAGAAGGAGAAGCCGGCTCCGAAAGAAAAGCCTCAAAGGAGCCAGCAAATAGATCCGCAGCAGCAGTCGAAGCCTCGGCGGGAGACTGCCGCGAAACTGCCTTTTATCATCGAAGCATCGCGTTCGGAAAACCACCGGCTTACTAAGGAAGAAAAGCGGCTGTTTGACGAGGCAAACGGAAAGCCCAAATCCGTTCCGCTCACTACAATCGATTTCTTCGTCGCAAAGTACGGCCAACATAAACCACCATATACCGCAGCGAGGTGTCACCGGGCTGCAAGGAAGCGATTCCACCGACTGCCAACAGTCCGCAAAACAGCATTCGAGAAAGAACACCAGGACGCCCTGATTAGATACATCACCGAATATATGGCGTATATTGATACATGTTCATCTTTTCAGATGCAGACGGAGTGGGAGGAGCTGGATCGGTACATGCTGGCTGTGCTACCGAAAACGGAAGCGGGGGACGAAGACCAGGCCAGATGCAGCACCGATGATTTCCACGACTTGCCGATTGCGGAGTCGACGGCGCTGGACGATGCAACCCTTTTTGGCCATTTGGATCAACGCAACAGGCGTGCTAAACGAAGAAAACCGGACAATTCATCGTCGTCGTCGAGCGTCCACTCGCTCACTCTATTTTAATATGAATAATTAATTTAACTATAATTAATGCATGCCTTCAATTAATTTAATGCATGCAAAAAATGGAAAATCGCGTTCAATTTAAAGTAATGCATGCAATATAATAAATTAATGCATGCAAATGTAGATGTAGCTCATTAAATTATGTTTTTTTTTACAATTTTACAATTGTTACAATTTTATTAATGTACCCTCGTTAATAGAAAAACTTATTCAATTCTCAGTAATGCATGTAATTTAGTAAATAAATGCATGCAAAGATAGATATAGCACATTAAGTGTTTTTAATGCATGCAAATAAACAAACATCACTTATTAAACATTCGTGTTCAAGTTATTTATGCATAGGCTTCATTTTTGCTGGATTCGTTACTCGCATTGTTTATTTCGCTATCGGTGGCTCTCGATGTTTATGATGACTTTTATTACATGCATGATTTAACTCACATATTGGATTTCGTTTGAGGGTGATGGTAGCCCGAAACTTTTGCAGGAATAATTTGATCATCATAGTCATGAACATCACCCGGCAGTTAGTAAATCTGCCGTCGTGTAAAATTCGTGTAAATGTTCTATCAGCCATAATAAAAAAACGGCTGACATAGTCAAGCTGCAATAAACATACTTGTGTTTTGTTGAAAACTATCCTCGAACGAAAGAATTTACTAAAAACACAAAATGCGTTTCCTGTGCGAGTATCTATAAAGCGCAAGTATCTACGAAAATAAAACTCAATTAAAATAAATGCAAGGAAAGAAAATACTTTGAACGATAAGACGCTCGTATTCAAGTAATTTGAGCTTTGGCTTCATTTTTCCTTGCTTTGTTACTCGCACTCGTTGAATTCACTATCGCTGGCCCTCGTGATTTATTTTGCTGTTTTATTTCACGTTTCACACGCACTTCATGCACGATTTCACTCATATTTTACGCCAAAAATGTTACAAAGTTCGCCCACGTTTGATATTTTTTAAACGGAATGGTTAACAGCTATGGGAGATATGTCTTACTTGATGGGCTGTGACCGTTAACGCTTAGATCTTGTTCACCATCGGCCCATTTTGTTACATGTGCTACAAGTTTTGCTTTAACTTGAAAGCGAACAGATTTTGTCTCGGTTTGCTGTTCATGCAGAAGTTTTATCATTTAAAACGCCAGTGAAACACAAGCTAGTATTGTACCTATCGTGTCAGCAAGTACAAAATGTTGCACACAGGTAGAGTTTTGGCGTACTTTTCATGGAAACAGGTAACGAAAGATTAATTTATGATTGGAATATTGGCAGGCAGGTATATAATTAAACGAAAAGTACGACTTATTTTTACTCCCGTCCCGAACGAAACAGTTTTGGAAACATATGATGTATGCAGCCGATCATCACGCGCGAGGTTGGTTTTTATTTGTACTAGCATCAAATGCGCCTAATGGCTGTCTCATAGTGCATCTGTTACAGCATGTGCGAGCATCGACTTCATAGCAGATACACTCTGGCGCACCTGGCTTTCTGCTCCGTGTGCCAGAAAGAGAACGTAAACGCAATTCGTAATCTGCGAGCAAACTATACGGGTTGCTGTATGGTTACCGGCTGCGGTGAACTCGGCGCAAACGTTTGACGGCTAACATTTTGAGAAAAAATAAACATTTTTAAAACTAATTCATCGCCATATTCCCCTCTTTCACTGCCTCATTTTCTTTCAGTAATGGTATATATAAAAAAGAATCCAATGAACCGGATTATTTTTGCTAATTAAAACAAAAACAAGCTTTCTAAATCTTTGCCCAGCTTACCGCTCGGTTACATACTGCCCGTGCGATAATTCATGAAAAGTACCATGCACTGGATAGCCAAGTGTGCGCCACTGTTGAAGACATGTGTGGTGATAATGAGCAGCGAGCGGAAAAATGGTCTGTCCGAAATGACTGACAGATGACATATGACGGATTGGGAGTCGGATTTGAAGGAGTCGAATCCCTACATCTATCGCTCATCACTAAACGCCAACTTCGCGCCCCAAAACGTAACGAGCAATTGAGCTCGGACATTCGACTCATAGACTTCGACGTGTGCACTGCATAAAGGAAGAATAACGAAATTGTGGGACTAAAAACCAAAGGTAACTCCACAAAATGGTGACCCCGACGTGATTGAACATTGTTCTCACGACCTAACTTGTAGTGCCAATACGTTCGCATCGCGTACGCAGTGAAAAACTATTAAAAAAAAAAAAAAACTTTTGAAAAAAGGTGCGCGGTATATAGTGCAGTGAAAATT
The DNA here is from genome assembly GCF_943734705.1 of Anopheles coustani. Taxonomy (NCBI): domain Eukaryota; kingdom Metazoa; phylum Arthropoda; class Insecta; order Diptera; family Culicidae; genus Anopheles; species Anopheles coustani. The sequence goes on from NW_026525048.1 coordinate 1,486,544, forward strand.
CCGTAAAAAGTGCGAACCGAAAACGCGTTTTAGAATTCCGCCCCCACACGGACCCCGCGACGAAGCGTTCGATCAGCTTGTTTCCGCGAATCACTCCACGCCGTCGGAGCGCAATACCTAGAACTGCTGAGCTTGCGCCGCATCGAAAGTGCGCACTTACGATCGAGCCCACGTTTTTACCGCGAATTTGTTCGAACTACGGACAAACGAAAAGCCGTACGACGCACTTGACTTCAAAAGAACAAACAATCGCACTACAGGTACAGCATGCAACGAAGTCCGACGCGAGAAAACGTCGTCCCACCAACGCCCCCGGTCACAGACACGGGTTCCGAGGAAATGGACCCCACGCTCCTGGAAGGCAACCCTGGTCCCGGACCAGATACGAGCGCCCACGTGGAAGCAATGCACCAGCTGCGCTTACCTCCGCCACAGATGGACGTAAAAGACCTCAATTCATTTTTCTGGGCATTAGAGCACTGGTTTGCGGCGACCGGCATTCTTCCCCGCATGGACAACAAGCGTTTCCACATTGTGATGGCGCAAATCCCAACTAACGTGGTGGCAGAGGTGCGTTCGTTACTGGAGGACCCTCCCAAAACTGACCGGTATGCATTTGCAAAACGGACCCTAATCGGACACTTCGAGGAGTCCCAGCGATCCCGACTACACCGCTTGCTAGCGACGATGGAGCTCGGCGACCGCAAGCCAACACAGTTGCTTGCGGAAATGCGACGCACAGCCAACAACGCGTTGTCAGAGCAGATGCTGTTCGACCTTTGGATCGGTCGACTGCCGGCCCCCACGTGCAATCGGCGACCATCGCAGCAAGCGGAAACACCACCGACAAGGCCCGCGTAGCGGACGCCGTAATGGACTGCTTGGCCGCCCCGCAGCGCAACGACACGTTTTATGGTGTATCCGAGATGCGCACGCCGAGCGAACCACGACAATCGGAACAACGTCGCCCTGTTTCCGATGCACCTGGTTGGATGGAACGCGAGATAGACGACCTTAGGCAGCAACTGCAACACCTCAGGCGTGACATGCAACGCGGACGGAAAAACCACAGCGGTTCGCGACAACGGGAACGAACACCGGCTAGAGCCCCGCCAACGACCGACCAAATATGCTACTACCACCGGAAGTTCGGGACCGCCGCACGGACCTGCCGCCCACCGTGCCGCTTCACAGCACCGACATCGGGCGCAAACCATGACATAGCTCAGGCGTCGTTGTGAGGCCACGCCGGAGACGTCCAAAACCAGGTAGGCTCTGTTGCACCGGAGAGCAACCGGCTCATCGTAGTAGACCGCCGAACGCAACAGCCTTTCCTTATAGACACGGGAGCCGACGTCTCCGTAATCCCGAGGGCAAAAGCCCACAATACTGTAAAAGAGTCAACCATGCGCCTTTACGCAGCCAACGGCACTCCCATCACTGTTTTTGGTCAGTCGCTCCATACGCTTGACCTGAGTTTGCGTCGCGCGTTCCTATGGAACTTCGTTATAGCGGACGTAAACTCTGCCATCATCGGAGCCGACTTTCTAAGCCACTACGATTTGATGGTAGATCTGAAACAACGATGCCTGGTTAACAAAATCACAAACCTGCGGGTAAAGGGCATAGCAGCAAACGCACGCGAAGTTTCCGTAAAGGTCTTCGATTCGACATCACTGATGGCAGATCTTTTGCTGGAATTTCCACACATCACAACCTTGCAACCAGTCGGCACGGTACGACCGTCCAACATCACACACCGCATCGAGACCACCGGATCCCCAGTATGTGCCCGAACCCGACGCCTTGCACCGGACAAGTACGCAGCGGCGAAAGCTGAATTCGAGGCACTGATGCGGTTAGGAGTTTGCCGCCCCTCTAACAGCAGCTGGGCAAGCCCCCTACATAAGGAAAAAAGGCTGACGGGACTTGGCGTCCATGCGGCGATTACCGAGCGCTTAACGCGAGGACGACTCCCGATAGATACCCACTGCCTTATCTACAGGATTTTACCATTCAGCTGAGGGGTAAAGCAGTGTTTTCGAAGGTGGATCTACAGAAGGCGTATCACCAGATACCCCTTCACCCAGACGATATACCAAACCCTAGTGGCAAAATCAGCATGCTTTCTCGTTCTGTCCAATTGACAATTGATACCGACAGAACGAGAAAGCATGCTGATTTTGCCGCCGGGGAAAGACTGCAATCACCACGCCTTTTGGTTTATTCGAATTCGTGACGATGCCGTTCGGTCTGCGGAATGCAGCTCAAACCTTCCAAAGGATTATACACGGGGCTCTCCGAGGTTTGGAATTTGTGTTCCCCTACGTTGACGACATCATCGTGGCATCGACGACGCTGGACGAACATCGTGACCACCTGCGGACCCTGTTCAACCGGCTAACCGAGCAGCAACTGACCATCAACCCGGCGAAGTGCGTGTTTGCACAGCAGGAGATCACTTTCTTGGGACACAAGGTCAACGCGGATGGAATACGGCCGCTTCCCGAAAAAGTTGAGGCGATATCCAACTATCCCAGGCCAACGACGATAATGGACCTAAAACGATACCTGGCCATGCTCAACTTTTATCGGCGCTTTATTCCACGAGCGGTAGAGCAGCAGATCCTTCTCCTGGACATGGCGTGTTCCAACAAAAAGAAAGATAAAACACCTCTTATCTGGACACCCAAGGCCATTGAAGCGTTCGACGAAACTAAACAAAAGTTGGCAACGGCGACCTTGTTGGCACACCCCGATCGGGATGCAGAGTTGTCGCTATGGACGGACGCGTCGGACCTAGCCGCTGGAGCAGCGTTACACCAGATAGTGGATGGGGAACTACAGCCAATAGGATTCTTCTCAAAGAAGTTCAAACCGGCCCAACGAAAGTATTCAACTTACGATCGTGAGTTGACCGCCATGTTCCTCGCTGTCCGCCACTTCCGTCATCTCCTAGAAGGGCGAAGTTTTCACATCGTAACCGACCACAAGCCACTAGTATACGCGTTCCAGCAGGCGTTGGACAAGGCCTCGCCTAGGCAGGCGCGCCAACTGGATTTTCTCGCGCAGTTTACGTCCGACATACGGCATGTGAAGGGACAGGACAACGTGACGGCCGACCTCCTGTCTAGGATAGGATCCATCCAGTCTGCGACCAGCATAGACTTTGAGGAGTTGGCCGAGGACCAGACACAAGATCCGGAGCTGGCAGACATTATCAGCGGGAAGACTCGAACGGACCTAGTCTTACAAGAAATCGCAATACCCGGCAGCACACGCAAGCTGTTCTGCGATTGTCCGACTGGTATTGTTCGACCATACGTCACCAAACGGTTCCGGCAACCTTTGCTACACTCCATACACAGTATGAGCCACCCCGGCGTAAAGGCGACAACGAGGTTGACCACGGAACGATTTGTTTGGTTAAACATCCGCCAGGACTGTGCAAAGTTCGTTCGAAACTGCCTCCAGTGCCAAGCCAGCAAAGTGCAGCGGCACACGAAGAGCCCGCTACAGCGTTACACCCCACCGGAGAACCGCTTCGCCCACATCAACATGGACATTGTTGGCCCGTTCCCGGTGAGCAACGGCAACCGTTATTGCCTTACGGTCATCGACCGATTTACGCGCTGGCCAGAGGCGTTCCCGATCCCTGACATCACCGCGTCGACAGTAGCCTCAGCATTACTGAGCGGTTGGATAGCCCGTTTCGGAGTGCCAGCCTACATCACGACGGACCAAGGGAGGCAGTTCGAATCAACATTGTTTGCCGAACTGACCAAAGCACTGGGAATCAAACACCTCAGAACCACTGCATACCATCCACAGGCGAACGGCCTCATCGAGCGGTGGCACCGGACACTGAAGGCAGCCATCTGCGCCAAAGGCAGCATACATTGGGCCGAGCACCTGCCTATCATCCTTTTGGGCCTACGGACAACGGCGAAAGAGGACCTACAGGCATCCCCGGCGGAACTAGTGTACGGGACGACGTTAAAAATACCGGCACAGTTTTTTAATTGTCCACCACAGACGACACCCCCGGAGACATCAGACTTCGCTCGATCCTTCACAGAAGCCATGGCCCATCTACAAGCACCATCCACAGCATGGCACTCCGGTACAAACACGTTCGTTCATTCTGACCTGAAGACATGTACCCATGTTTTTATACGGAACGACACCATACGACCTGCTTTAACACCGCCATATCAAGGTCCCTATTTGGTCATCAAGCGCGGCGAAAAAACATTCCTCGTGTCGATCAATGGTAAAACCTCCACCGTTTCCATTGACCGCCTCAAACCGTGTTATCGCCCCGCAACAACCTCAGAGGAACCGCCAGCAACAGGTACTGGAACACCAGCTACTCCATCCAGAGCCTCAGCCAACTTGGCAAACGGAACATCTCCGACGACAACCCCCGGTTGCGCGAAACCAGCGGCGACGACGGACCAGTCGCAGCGCAACTTATCGCCACCTTCTACAGATTTCTCGACCGGAGTTACACGATCCCAACGTCGAGTTTTCATCCCAACGCGTTATCGGTAACTCCCATCTAGAGGGGGAGTACTGTGGCGATAATGAGCAGCGAGCGGAAAAATGGTCTGTCCGAAATGACTGACAGATGACATATGACGGATTGGGAGTCGGATTTGAAGGAGTCGAATCCCTACATCTATCGCTCATCACTAAACGCCAACTTCGCGCCCCAAAACGTAACGAGCAATTGAGCTCGGACATTCGACTCATAGACTTCGACGTGTGCACTGCATAAAGAAAGAATAAAGAAATTGTGAGACTAAAAGAGAAAGGTAACCCCACACATGCATGAGCCGTTAGCAAGAATTAAACAACAGCCCGATCGTTTTTCACTTCGCTTAGTTACACCTTTTAAAGAGACTGCCCTTGAAATATAAAGTTGGTTTCAGGGTCAGGGTCAATCGGTGTACACAATTCGTTGCTGGAATTCGAAGGAAAAAGAACCGCTACTATGACTGGCGCGTCGCCGTTATCTCATTGGTGGCATTGACATTCCAGGAGAAACCAGTTCGGAACTGTTGCATACCGGTTGTGGCGCACTTGGCGCATACGTATGACTACTCGTATTCGGGGGAAAATAACCCGTTGGTTAAACTTGGTCATGGTCATATTCCCCTCTGTTACTTTTTCCTTTTCCCACATTAATGGTAAAGATCGCCCTTGAAAACAATTTCGTAACTGTAGAACACCGACGATAAGGCAATTTTGCATGGTAAATTGATAAACACGTATCCCGTTCACTATTTTTGTCACTCACGTGCTTCGGCCACACGCCCTTTTCGGTAGCTGAGATCAAAATTCTATACACGAACAAAATTCACGCCTTGTGGCGTACAACATTTAAGCCAAACAATAATCCTCTGGCTCGTATGCAAAAGTTTGCGCTGTTTTATCAGACGTTTTACCATTTGAGACGCAAGTAAAACACGAGCTCGAATTGTACCAAACGTGTCAGCGAGTAAAAAATGTGGAACACAGGTAAGGTTTAAGTGTACGTTTCAAACAAACGGGTAGAGGCGATCAATTAATTTTCGGCATGTTGGTACGCAGGTATATAATTAAATAGAAAGTACGATTGTTCTAGAGATTCAGGTACGATGCTGCTAGAGATTCAGGTAGGTTCAACCGGTTCAACGAGTTGACAGCTGAAGATCCGGCGATCACCATCTTGCCGAATCCGTCGATTGAACTGAAGACTCGAGAAAGCGGACCGACCGAATCCGCTATGACGGATTGACAGCCGGAAATTAGAACCACGTGTTCGAGCTGGTGCTCGAAATTCGAAATTCGAGCAAGTGCTTTCGCAAATTTCGCAAAATATTAAATTTCGGATTTTCCAACCTTTTAAGATATCGAGCAGGTGCTCGTAGTTCGGAAAATCTGCTCGAAATACGTCGAACGATTAAATTTTGGATTTTCGTGCAAGGATACTCACGTTAACAGGCGTACTAGGCCCATCTGACCCCCCTACGCCCATGCGTCCTCCCCTCCTCTACTAGGCACCAGCATGGAGGACGAAACCCCGAGGAGGACTCTTAGATCAAGGACCGCGAAAGGGGAGGCTCCCGAAGATAAGCTGGAGGAAGAGCCGGGGCGAGTTTCTGATCGGGCACTCCGGAGTCGCTCGGCTTCGGTGAGCTCTTGCCAGCATTCTAAAGAGGAACGCTCGTTTTTCGGGAAAATAGGAGACAGAGAAGATCGGCCGATGTAACGATTGATACTGAAAGCAGCGACGAGGAGACTTCGGAGCACTCGATTGCAACGCCAAAGCCAACGAGCGCATCACTATCGTCAGCAGCGGCATCACCATCACCACCGCCGGCTACGCCGATCTCTACATTATTAATCGGGCGCACGATGGCGATGGACGAGGGTCGAACTACCCCAGAGAGAGATGGTCTCGTTGAACAGGGCGCATCGGCCCACCTGGCAGCATCATCGGCCGAACCTGAAGCCCACAGAGGGCAGGACTCAGGGGTGATGGCAGACATGCTGGCCGTCATGCGGGAGGAGTCATCGCGGAACGCGACGGTCATCGCTGAACTGCGGGAGATGCTCAAGGAGTTGCGAGATGACAACCGTGAGCTCCGGACCCAGGTTAGCGTCCTCACCCAGCAGCTGGCGACCATGAAAAATGAGCAGAACGAGCAACTGGCGCAGACCATTAAACAAGGTGCTGCAACAATCAACAACCTGGTAGTTGAAACGCTCGGAACGGCTCCTTTGTCGGAGAGTAAAAAGCCTCGCCGCAAAGCAACCAGCAGCCAGCAGAAGAAGGAGAAGCCGGCTCCGAAAGAAAAGCCTCAAAGGAGCCAGCAAATAGATCCGCAGCAGCAGTCGAAGCCTCGGCGGGAGACTGCCGCGAAACTGCCTTTTATCATCGAAGCATCGCGTTCGGAAAACCACCGGCTTACTAAGGAAGAAAAGCGGCTGTTTGACGAGGCAAACAGAAAGCCCAAATCCGTTCCGCTCACTACAATCGATTTCTTCGTCGCAAAGTACGGCCAACATAAACCACCATATACCGCAGCGAGGTGTCACCGGGCTGCAAGGAAGCGATTCCACCGACTGCCAACAGTCCGCAAAACAGCATTCGAGAAAGAACACCAGGACGCCCTGATTAGATACATCACCGAATATATGGCGTATATTGATACATGTTCATCTTTTCAGATGCAGACGGAGTGGGAGGAGCTGGATCGGTACATGCTGGCTGTGCTACCGAAAACGGAAGCGGGGGACGAAGACCAGGCCAGATGCAGCACCGATGATTTCCACGACTTGCCGATTGCGGAGTCGACGGCGCTGGACGATGCAACCCTGTTTGGCCATTTGGAACTAAACGAAGAAAACCGGACAATTCATCGTCGTCGTCGAGCGTCCACTCGCTCACTCTATTTTAATGTGAATAATTAATTTAACTATAATTAATGCATGCCTTCAATTAATTTAATGCATGCAAAAAATGGAAAATCGCGTTCAATTTAAAGTAATGCATGCAATATAATAAATTAATGCATGCAAATGTAGATATAGCTCATTAAATTATGTTTTTTTTTACAATTTTACAATTGTTACAATTTTATTAATGTACCCTCGTTAATAGAAAAAACTTATTCAATTCTCAGTAATGCATGTAATTTAGTAAATAAATGCATGCAAAGATAGATATAGCACATTAAGTTTTTTTAATGCATGCAAATAAACAAACATCACTTATTAAACATTCGTGTTCAAGTTATTTATGCATAGGCTTCATTTTTGCTGGATTCGTTACTCGCATTGTTTATTTCGCTATCGGTGGCTCTCGATGTTTATGATGACTTTTATTACATGCATGATTTAACTCACATATTGGATTTCGTTTGAGGGTGATGGTAGCCCGAAACTTTTGCAGGAATAATTTGATCATCATAGTCATGAACATCACCCGGCAGTTAGTAAATCTGCCGTCGTGTAAAATTCGTGTAAATGTTCTATCAGCCATAATAAAAAAACGGCTGACATAGTCAAGCTGCAATAAACATACTTGTGTTTTGTTGAAAACTATCCTCGAACGAAAGAATTTACTAAAAACACAAAATGCGTTTCCTGTGCGAGTATCTATAAAGCGCAAGTATCTACGAAAATAAAACTCAATTAAAATAAATGCAAGAAAAGAAAATACTTTGAACGATAAGACGCTCGTATTCAAGTAATTTGAGCTTTGGCTTCATTTTTCCTTGCTTTGTTACTCGCACTCGTTGAATTCACTATCGCTGGCCCTCGTGATTTATTTTGCTGTTTTTTTTCACGTTTCACACGCACTTCATGCACGATTTCACTCATATTTTACGCCAAAAATGTTACAAAGTTCGCCCACGTTTGATATTTTTTAAACGGAATGGTTAACAGCTATGGGAGATATGTCTTACTTGATGGGCTGTGACCGTTAACGCTTAGATCTTGTTCACCATCGGCCCATTTTGTTACATGTGCTACAAGTTTTGCTTTAACTTGAAAGCGAACAGATTTTGTCTCGGTTTGCTGTTCATGCAGAAGTTTTATCATTTAAAACGCCAGTGAAACACAAGCTAGTATTGTACCTATCGTGTCAGCAAGTACAAAATGTTGCACACAGGTAGAGTTTTGGCGTACTTTTCATGGAAACAGGTAACGAAAGATTAATTTATGATTGGAATATTGGCAGGCAGGTATATAATTAAACGAAAAGTACGACTTATTTTTACTCCCGTCCCGAACGAAACAGTTTTGGAAACATATGATGTATGCAGCCGATCATCACGCGCGAGGTTGGTTTTTATTTGTACTCGCATCAAATGCGCCTAATGGCAACTCCAGAAAACCTGATTATATTTTGTTTTTGTAGTTTATGCCTTAAGAGATAATAACAACCTTTCTGAAACTGTGCTTAGCAAGGCGCTCGGTTGTATACAGCCCGAACGATAATTCATCATTCAGATACCTTATTCTGCCATGCCAAGAGTACACCGCGATCGGTCAACGACCCAAACGACCGATTAGCCGTCTAGGGAAAATAAAAATTTGTTGCGAAAAATGCTGGTGCAAAAGCTCCGAATGAACCTTGGTAACTATAACCAATGTCATAACGGCGACGCCGTGAAAGAACAGGTGATGTAATAAACCAAGTCATTCTAACGGTTTCTTTTTCTCCGAATTCAAGCAACGAAAGTAGGGCACGCACGGTCATTGACCCAGATTTAGCCAATACGATAGTTGAAGGTCGGACTCCAGTGGCATTAAACGAGCGAAAGAGAGAGCATGCTACGGCATCGCGCCAGCATAATCGAGAAGGAGAGTGCAGCAGAGTAACGTTCGCTCTCACACTGTGTTGCGTTTTGCCACAAGAACTGGCGTGTGTGAGCGAGACAACGCATGAGCCGGACGAGCGTGCGAACAGAAACGTTGGAAACTCCGCACATTTGCAAACACAGTAGAACCGTATGAGGTTAATAGTTTGTGAGAAAACTTTGTATTCCTTTAAAAATAAATGTAATGTTCTATTTTAATTGGACTATGAAACAAATACATCGGTCTAGAATGTTACACATAAGTTCACGGCGTACGATCAAGTGTGTTCAAGGCAAGCTTTATACGTATTCAATTTCATTTCGGCGGATTTCCTCCGACTGCCTCATAGTGCATCTGTTACAGCATGTGCGAGCATCGACTTCATAGCAGATACACTCTGGCGCACCTGGCTTTCTGCTCCGTGTGCCAGAAAGAGAACGTAAACGCAAAGTCGTAATCTGCGAGCAAACTATACGGGTTGCTGTATGGTTACCGGCTGCGGTGAACTCGGCGCAAACGTTTGACGGCTAACATTTTGAGAAAAAATAAACATTTTTAAAACTAAGTCATCGCCATATTCCCCTCTTTCACTGCCTCATTTTCTTTCAGTAATGGTATATATAAAAAAGAATCCAATGAACCGGATTATTTTTGCTAATTAAAACAAAAACAAGCTTTCTAAATCTTTGCCCAGCTTACCGCTCGGTTACATACTGCCCGTGCGATAATTCATGAAAAGTACCATGCACTGGATAGCCAAGTGTGCGCCACTGTTGAAGACATGCATGAGCCGTTAGCAAGAATTAAACAACAGCCCGATCGTTTTTCACTTCGCTTAGTTACACCTTTTAAAGAGACTGCCCTTGAAATATAAAGTTGGTTTCAGGGTCAGGGTCAATCGGTGTACACAATTCGTTGCTGGAATTCGAAGGAAAAAGAACCGCTACTATGACTGGCGCGTCGCCGTTATCTCATTGGTGGCATTGACATTCCAGGAGAAACCAGTTCGGAACTGTTGCATACCGGTTGTGGCGCACTTGGCGCATACGTATGACTACTCGTATTCGGGGGAAAATAACCCGTTGGTTAAACTTGGTCATGGTCATATTCCCCTCTGTTACTTTTTCCTTTTCCCACATTAATGGTAAAGATCGCCCTTGAAAACAATTTCGTAACTGTAGAACACCGACGATAAGGCAATTTTGCATGGTAAATTGATAAACACGTATCCCGTTCACTATTTTTGTCACTCACGTGCTTCGGCCACACGCCCTTTTCGGTAGCTGAGATCAAAATTCTATACACGAACAAAATTCACGCCTTGTGGCGTACAACATTTAAGCCAAACAATAATCCTCTGGCTCGTATGCAAAAGTTTGCGCTGTTTTATCAGACGTTTTACCATTTGAGACGCAAGTAAAACACGAGCTCGAATTGTACCAAACGTGTCAGCGAGTAAAAAATGTGGAACACAGGTAAGGTTTAAGTGTACGTTTCAAACAAACGGGTAGAGGCGATCAATTAATTTTCGGCATGTTGGTACGCAGGTATATAATTAAATAGAAAGTACGATTGTTCTAGAGATTCAGGTACGATGCTGCTAGAGATTCAGGTAGGTTCAACCGGTTCAACGAGTTGACAGCTGAAGATCCGGCGATCACCATCTTGCCGAATCCGTCGATTGAACTGAAGACTCGAGAAAGCGGACCGACCGAATCCGCTATGACGGATTGACAGCCGGAAATTAGAACCACGTGTTCGAGCTGGTGCTCGAAATTCGAAATTCGAGCAAGTGCTTTCGCAAATTTCGCAAAATATTAAATTTCGGATTTTCCAACCTTTTAAGATATCGAGCAGGTGCTCGTAGTTCGGAAAATCTGCTCGAAATACGTCGAACGATTAAATTTTGGATTTTCGTGCAAGGATACTCACGTTAACAGGCGTACTAGGCCCATCTGACCCCCCTACGCCCATGCGTCCTCCCCTCCTCTCCTAGGCACCAGCATGGAGGACGAAACCCCGAGGAGGACTCTTAGATCAAGGACCGCGAAAGGGGAGGCTCCCGAAGATAAGCTGGAGGAAGAGCCGGGGCGAGTTTCTGATCGGGCACTCCGGAGTCGCTCGGCTTCGGTGAGCTCTTGCCAGCATTCTAAAGAGGAACGCTCGTTTTTCGGGAAAATAGGAGACAGAGAAGATCGGCCGATGTAACGATTGATACTGAAAGCAGCGACGAGGAGACTTCGGAGCACTCGATTGCAACGCCAAAGCCAACGAGCGCATCACTATCGTCAGCAGCGGCATCACCATCACCACCGCCGGCTACGCCGATCTCTACATTATTAATCGGGCGCACGATGGCGATGGACGAGGGTCGAACTACCCCAGAGAGAGATGGTCTCGTTGAACAGGGCGCATCGGCCCACCTGGCAGCATCATCGGCCGAACCTGAAGCCCACAGAGGGCAGGACTCAGGGGTGATGGCAGACATGCTGGCCGTCATGCGGGAGGAGTCATCGCGGAACGCGACGGTCATCGCTGAACTGCGGGAGATGCTCAAGGAGTTGCGAGATGACAACCGTGAGCTCCGGACCCAGGTTAGCGTCCTCACCCAGCAGCTGGCGACCATGAAAAATGAGCAGAACGAGCAACTGGCGCAGACCATTAAACAAGGTGCTGCAACAATCAACAACCTGGTAGTTGAAACGCTCGGAACGGCTCCTTTGTCGGAGAGTAAAAAGCCTCGCCGCAAAGCAACCAGCAGCCAGCAGAAGAAGGAGAAGCCGGCTCCGAAAGAAAAGCCTCAAAGGAGCCAGCAAATAGATCCGCAGCAGCAGTCGAAGCCTCGGCGGGAGACTGCCGCGAAACTGCCTTTTATCATCGAAGCATCGCGTTCGGAAAACCACCGGCTTACTAAGGAAGAAAAGCGGCTGTTTGACGAGGCAAACGGAAAGCCCAAATCCGTTCCGCTCACTACAATCGATTTCTTCGTCGCAAAGTACGGCCAACATAAACCACCATATACCGCAGCGAGGTGTCACCGGGCTGCAAGGAAGCGATTCCACCGACTGCCAACAGTCCGCAAAACAGCATTCGAGAAAGAACACCAGGACGCCCTGATTAGATACATCACCGAATATATGGCGTATATTGATACATGTTCATCTTTTCAGATGCAGATGGAGTGGGAGGAGCTGGATCGGTACATGCTGGCTGTGCTACCGAAAACGGAAGCGGGGGACGAAGACCAGGCCAGATGCAGCACCGATGATTTCCACGACTTGCCGATTGCGGAGTCGACGGCGCTGGACGATGCAACCCTGTTTGGCCATTTGGAACTAAACGAAGAAAACCGGACAATTCATCGTCGTCGTCGAGCGTCCACTCGCTCACTCTATTTTAATATGAATAATTAATTTAACTATAATTAATGCATGCCTTCAATTAATTTAATGCATGCAAAAAATGGAAAATCGCGTTCAATTTAAAGTAATGCATGCAATATAATAAATTAATGCATGCAAATGTAGATATAGCTCATTAAATTATGTTTTTTTTTACAATTTTACAATTGTTACAATTTTATTAATGTACCCTCGTTAATAGAAAAAACTTATTCAATTCTCAGTAATGCATGTAATTTAGTAAATAAATGCATGCAAAGATAGATATAGCACATTAAGTTTTTTTAATGCATGCAAATAAACAAACATCACTTATTAAACATTCGTGTTCAAGTTATTTATGCATAGGCTTCATTTTTGCTGGATTCGTTACTCGCATTGTTTATTTCGCTATCGGTGGCTCTCGATGTTTATGATGACTTTTATTACATGCATGATTTAACTCACATATTGGATTTCGTTTGAGGGTGATGGTAGCCCGAAACTTTTGCAGGAATAATTTGATCATCATAGTCATGAACATCACCCGGCAGTTAGTAAATCTGCCGTCGTGTAAAATTCGTGTAAATGTTCTATCAGCCATAATAAAAAAACGGCTGACATAGTCAAGCTGCAATAAACATACTTGTGTTTTGTTGAAAACTATCCTCGAACGAAAGAATTTACTAAAAACACAAAATGCGTTTCCTGTGCGAGTATCTATAAAGCGCAAGTATCTACGAAAATAAAACTCAATTAAAATAAATGCAAGAAAAGAAAATACTTTGAACGATAAGACGCTCGTATTCAAGTAATTTGAGCTTTGGCTTCATTTTTCCTTGCTTTGTTACTCGCACTCGTTGAATTCACTATCGCTGGCCCTCGTGATTTATTTTGCTGTTTTTTTTCACGTTTCACACGCACTTCATGCACGATTTCACTCATATTTTACGCCAAAAATGTTACAAAGTTCGCCCACGTTTGATATTTTTTAAACGGAATGGTTAACAGCTATGGGAGATATGTCTTACTTGATGGGCTGTGACCGTTAACGCTTAGATCTTGTTCACCATCGGCCCATTTTGTTACATGTGCTACAAGTTTTGCTTTAACTTGAAAGCGAACAGATTTTGTCTCGGTTTGCTGTTCATGCAGAAGTTTTATCATTTAAAACGCCAGTGAAACACAAGCTAGTATTGTACCTATCGTGTCAGCAAGTACAAAATGTTGCACACAGGTAGAGTTTTGGCGTACTTTTCATGGAAACAGGTAACGAAAGATTAATTTATGATTGGAATATTGGCAGGCAGGTATATAATTAAACGAAAAGTACGACTTATTTTTACTCCCGTCCCGAACGAAACAGTTTTGGAAACATATGATGTATGCAGCCGATCATCACGCGCGAGGTTGGTTTTTATTTGTACTCGCATCAAATGCGCCTAATGGCAACTCCAGAAAACCTGATTATATTTTGTTTTTGTAGTTTATGCCTTAAGAGATAATAACAACCTTTCTGAAACTGTGCTTAGCAAGGCGCTCGGTTGTATACAGCCCGAACGATAATTCATCATTCAGATACCTTATTCTGCCATGCCAAGAGTACACCGCGATCGGTCAACGACCCAAACGACCGATTAGCCGTCTAGGGAAAATAAAAATTTGTTGCGAAAAATGCTGGTGCAAAAGCTCCGAATGAACCTTGGTAACTATAACCAATGTCATAACGGCGACGCCGTGAAAGAACAGGTGATGTAATAAACCAAGTCATTCTAACGGTTTCTTTTTCTCCGAATTCAAGCAACGAAAGTAGGGCACGCACGGTCATTGACCCAGATTTAGCCAATACGATAGTTGAAGGTCGGACTCCAGTGGCATTAAACGAGCGAAAGAGAGAGCATGCTACGGCATCGCGCCAGCATAATCGAGAAGGAGAGTGCAGCAGAGTAACGTTCGCTCTCACACTGTGTTGCGTTTTGCCACAAGAACTGGCGTGTGTGAGCGAGACAACGCATGAGCCGGACGAGCGTGCGAACAGAAACGTTGGAAACTCCGCACATTTGCAAACACAGTAGAACCGTATGAGGTTAATAGTTTGTGAGAAAACTTTGTATTCCTTTAAAAATAAATGTAATGTTCTATTTTAATTGGACTATGAAACAAATACATCGGTCTAGAATGTTACACATAAGTTCACGGCGTACGATCAAGTGTGTTCAAGGCAAGCTTTATACGTATTCAATTTCATTTCGGCGGATTTCCTCCGACTGCCTCATAGTGCATCTGTTACAGCATGTGCGAGCATCGACTTCATAGCAGATACACTCTGGCGCACCTGGCTTTCTGCTCCGTGTGCCAGAAAGAGAACGTAAACGCAAAGTCGTAATCTGCGAGCAAACTATACGGGTTGCTGTATGGTTACCGGCTGCGGTGAACTCGGCGCAAACGTTTGACGGCTAACATTTTGAGAAAAAATAAACATTTTTAAAACTAAGTCATCGCCATATTCCCCTCTTTCACTGCCTCATTTTCTTTCAGTAATCTATTATATAAAAGTCACCGTTGTCTGTATATATATATATATGTATGTGCTCGCATCACGCAAAATCTACCGGGCCGATTTACACCAAACTTGGCAGGAAGGTAGCTAATTTTCCAGGATTGAATGATCTAAACTTCATTTGTTGATATCCCCATCCCTTCCTACCCCTCCCGAACACCTAACCTCTAAAATTAATGAAAAACAATTATAATTCAACAATTATTGAACGGATTTTCACAAAACTTGGTACAAATATTAATTACATAGGGACATATCATGGGTTAAAATTTCATCCAACTAGGGGAAGGGGAAAGGGGGGCTCCCATACTACCCCATACCTTAAAAATGGTAAAAATGCAATATGGGTGTTAATTTCGCAGTATTTATGGTCTCTAAATCGAATGGCCTTATTTTTAATGTTCAATATTAGCCTCCTCCTCTTCAGTAAAACAATAGCAAAGCTCAAAACTAAAAGCGTTAAGTCGTATCACATGCAACAGCATTACGCAAAATCTACCAAGTCTATCTGTACCAAACTTGGCTGGAATGTAGCTAATTTTTATACTTTCGAATGCCCTCCTTCCCTGCTCCCCTTTCGAACACCTATCGCTTAAAATGATGAAAAATAATAATAATTCGTCAAATATGGAATGGGTTCTTGCAAAATTGGACCACATACTATTTTGACATGTAGCCATCATGTGATAATATTTCATCCATTTGGCGGAAGGGGTAAGGGGGGCTCCCATCCTACCTTCTATCTTAACAATGGTTACAATGCAATATGGGTATCATTTTTGTACAATTTGGGGTCACTAAATCGAATGGTACCAGTTTGAGTGCTCAATCTCATCTCTCCTACGTAATAAATATTCTCAATCATACAAAATCGGTCAAATCAAATCAACCAAACATAATTATAAGAAAGCCAATTTTTCAAGTGCGAAATGTCCAACATTCTTATGCCTCCTTCCTGCCTATAATTTTCTATCCCCTAAACCAGGGTCCACCAAACTTTTTTTAACGCGGGCCGCATTGGGTGGAATAACCGTAGCGTTAGGCCACATTTACCCAAGGAGGATATACTCTAAACGATAGAAAATATCTAAAAAAAATATGATGCTACCTTACGACAGATGCGACAGATTAAAAAGAAGACGCTATCTAACACCGTAAATATCGCGGGGTAATGATAGAGGTGCTCTTAAATAATCGTCGATTATCTGTTGTTTTGGTCCAACTGTGGTTTAGGCACAGTTTGTCTCATACTTACTTTAATGGATTAATGTTAAATGCTTGCACTAAGCTGGAAGCACATTTAAGTAATGAATGCAAAATGTATATTTACATGGTTTCGTCGACTAAAGGTAATACTAAAATTTTCAGTACAAAATTTAGGATAGTAAAACTGAAAACTGATACTGAATGCCAACACTCTTCAGTTTGGAATTTATTTCTACCCGGATGAAATCGGGTTAATCAGCTAGTGGTATATATAAAAAAGAATCCAATGAACCGGATTATTTTTGCTAATTAAAACAAAAACAAGCTTTCTAAATCTTTGCCCAGCTTACCGCTCGGTTACATACTGCCCGTGCGATAATTCATGAAAAGTACCATGCACTGGATAGCCAAGTGTGCGCCACTGTTGAAGACATGCATGAGCCGTTAGCAAGAATTAAACAACAGCCCGATCGTTTTTCACTTCGCTTAGTTACACCTTTTAAAGAGACTGCCCTTGAAATATAAAGTTGGTTTCAGGGTCAGGGTCAATCGGTGTACACAATTCGTTGCTGGAATTCGAAGGAAAAAGAACCGCTACTATGACTGGCGCGTCGCCGTTATCTCATTGGTGGCATTGACATTCCAGGAGAAACCAGTTCGGAACTGTTGCATACCGGTTGTGGCGCACTTGGCGCATACGTATGACTACTCGTATTCGGGGGAAAATAACCCGTTGGTTAAACTTGGTCATGGTCATATTCCCCTCTGTTACTTTTTCCTTTTCCCACATTAATGGTAAAGATCGCCCTTGAAAACAATTTCGTAACTGTAGAACACCGACGATAAGGCAATTTTGCATGGTAAATTGATAAACACGTATCTCGTTCACTATTTTTGTCACTCACGTGCTTCGGCCACACGCCCTTTTCGGTAGCTGAGATCAAAATTCTATACACGAACAAAATTCACGCCTTGTGGCGTACAACATTTAAGCCAAACAATAATCCTCTGGCTCGTATGCAAAAGTTTGTGCTGTTTTATCAGACGTTTTACCATTTGAGACGCCAGTAAAACACGAGCTCGAATTGTACCAAACGTGTCAGCGAGTAAAAAATGTGGAACACAGGTAAGGTTTAAGTGTACGTTTCAAACAAACGGGTAGAGGCGATCAATTAATTTTCGGCATGTTGGTACGCAGGTACACTGTGCCAATCGGTAAGTGGGACGGTCAAAAAAAGAACACTTGTCTGACTTTGCGATCAATTTTAGGGTACTTAGAATTGATAACAATGAATTTCGCTTATCACATCTTCTTTGTCTATCTTTCTACGAAGCATGTGCAAAAAGAGAGAGTAAAAATCGGTCACCAAGCGGCGCAATGATCGAAAAAGTGCAAAAAATCATAATTTTGCCAGCCAAACGTAAAGTTGGACACTTGCTTTTCAGGTTTAATACGTGGTTTGTTGAACTATTTCCAGAAGTTTTTGGTATTTAATGTTATTTCTGTTATAGTCTATGACTGTTTGTTGATGCTTGACAACAGTTTTTTCTAACTTTATTGGACATTTCTGCTTAAATTTCTTCCTATTGCTGTTTTGTTACCAATTTATACTATACAGTGTTTGTAACATAGGATACTGTACAATTTTACTCAAATTGGCTATTGGATTTCATACTAAAGACTCAGAACGATTCTTCTGAACTTTGAGGCTGATTTAGAGTAGTAACTTTTGTGTTATTCGTAGCTTATAGTGAGTATAGTTAACCTGGCGGAACTCTTAATCTTGGAATAGTCAAACTATATCAACAACATCTGTCATAATTTTCTTCATCATATGAACGTTGTGATGGGTACTTATCGTACTTTAATTAAAAACAAGTTTTTCAGTTCATTCTGATCACATAAACACCTACAACATTAACAAATGACCTCCAAGGAATAGAAGTTAAAACAACAATTTTTTTAAAACTCGTCAGCTCCGTTTTACGTTCTAAAACTGCCTGCCTTTCTAACCAAAAGTGTATATGTTTGCTTCATATGTAAGTCATACTTACTGTGACGACAATTACCACATTAAATGAATGCATTTGAACGAGATAGGGAGAGTACCTTTCAACATAATCTAAAATCATCGTCTATATAAGGTTTTGAAAAGTAAAGGCGTTGTTTGCGGTTTCTGCGGGTATGTTCTGGAAATAGTTTGGAACTTTCTAAATGCTTTCATTGTTTTATTAAATTCTTAGACATCTATAATTGAGGAAAAGTCTTCAATTCAGTTGGTTTTTTGATGAATCTCACATCATCGTCCTTTAAGTTTATTGTAAGACGACCCATTTCAAGTTATATTTTTGACAATATGGGCTTTTTTATCGATTGTTAGTGTATCGCAAAACAGTAACTTTGGTTAAATTGATAAAACCTGATAACTTTCGGCATTTTTAATCGATTTATATGATAAAAAGATAATATTTCATTCCTTGCAGTGGTGTAACATATTTCAACCACAAAGTGTAAATAATTTATCAAAACTCATCTTTTTTATACATATAACAATAATTTAGTATATCATAGATCATCAGAAAATGATTTTACGTGCCTAAGCTAGCTTCCATAACACTTCAGCCGCAGACATTCTTAGGAATCCTAAGTGTCCAACTTTACGTTTGGCTGACAAAATTTTGACTTTTTGCACTTTTTCGATCATTGCGCCGCTTGGTGACCGATTTTTACTCTCTCTTTTTGCACATGCTTCGTAGAAAGATAGACAAAGAAGATGTGATAAGCGAAATTCATTGTTATCAATTCTAAGTACCCTAAAATTGATCGCAAAGTCAGACAAGTGTTCTTTTTATGACCGTCCCACTTACCGATTGGCACAGTGTATATAATTAAATAGAAAGTACGATTGTTCTAGAGATTCAGGTACGATGCTGCTAGAGATTCAGGTAGGTTCAACCGGTTCAACGAGTTGACAGCTGAAGATCCGGCGATCACCATCTTGCCGAATCCGTCGATTGAACTGAAGACTCGAGAAAGCGGACCGACCGAATCCGCTATGACGGATTGACAGCCGGAAATTAGAACCACGTGTTCGAGCTGGTTCTCGAAATTCGAAATTCGAGCAAGTGCTTTCGCAAATTTCGCAAAATATTAAATTTCGGATTTTCCAACCTTTTAAGATATCGAGCAGGTGCTCGTAGTTCGGAAAATCTGCTCGAAATACGGCGAACGATTAAATTTTGGATTTTCGTGCAAGGATACTCACGTTAACAGGCGTACTAGGCCCATCTGACCCCCCTACGCCCATGCGTCCTCCCCTCCTCTCCTAGGCACCAGCATGGAGGACGAAACCCCGAGGAGGACTCTTAGATCAAGGACCGCGAAAGGGGAGGCTCCCGAAGATAAGCTGGAGGAAGAGCCGGGGCGAGTTCCTGATCGGGCACTCCGGAGTCGCTCGGCTTCGGTGAGCTCTTGCCAGCATTCTAAAGAGGAACGCTCGTTTTTCGGGAAAATAGGAGACAGACTTGGGGTGCTCTTGGGACCACTGCCACTGGACCCGGTATCGGCCTCCCCGTCGGGGAACTCAGTCAACAATCGATCGGCCGATGTAACGATTGATACTGAAAGCAGCGACGAGGAGACTTCGGAGCATTCGATTGCAACGCCAAAGCCAACGAGCGCATCACTATCGTCAGCAGCGGCATCACCATCACCACCGCCGGCTACGCCGATCTCTACATTAGTAATCGGGCGCACGATGGCGATGGACGAGGATCGAACTACCCCAGAGAGAGATGGTCTCGTTGAACAGGGCGCATCGGCCCACCTGGCAGCATCATCGGCCGAACCTGAAGCCCACAGAGGGCAGGATTCAGGGGTGATGGCAGACATGCTGGCCGTCATGCGGGAGGAGTCATCGCGGAACGCGACGGTCATCGCTGAACTGCGGGAGATGCTCAAGGAGTTGCGAGATGACAACCGGGAGCTCCGGACCCAGGTTAGCGTCCTCACCCAGCAGCTGGCGACCATGAAAAATGAGCAGAACGAGCAACTGGCGCAGACCATTAAACAAGGTGCTGCAACAATCAACAACCTGGTAGTTGAAACGCTCGGAACGGCTCCTTTGTCGGAGAGTAAAAAGCCTCGCCGCAAAGCAACCAGCAGCCAGCAGAAGAAGGAGAAGCCGGCTCCGAAAGAAAAGCCTCAAAGGAGCCAGCAAATAGATCCGCAGCAGCAGTCGAAGCCTCGGCGGGAGAACCCGGATCAGCAGCGGCAGCGGTCAAAGCAGCAGCAGCATCCGCATGGGCAGCAGGGTCGGCAGCAGCAGGAGAAGCGGCAGCAGCAGCAGGAAGATGGGTTTACGATGGTTGGCTAGAAAGGCCGCCCGGTTGATAACAAACAAGGGCATGACCAACACACCAACCAAGAAAAACCCCAGGTCAACAAAGGCAGGAGAATTGACCATCAGAGTGGTCTGAAGGAAAAGCAGAGCTTCGCCAGTGTAGTCGGCTCGTCCACCGAGCGCCCGACAGCCGCGGCCACCTGCGAGGAGGGACACGGTCATCACGGTCGTGCCGGCGCCAGGAACAACATTCCTCGACGTATTCAGGAGCGTTCGGGCGGACACGAGGGTGCCAGCAGCGGTGCAGAAGGGCATCCGGACCGCGTCCAGCCACCTCGCGATGACGCTCAAGCGGTCCGCGGATGCCAAGGCAATCTACCAGCGTGTGAAGGAGTTGGCTCCTGAGGGCAGCGCGGTCCACCTGCGGCTGGATGAGGTGACCGTCGTGTTCCGGGGCGTAGATATGCTGGCGGAAGCAGCTGACGTGGCCAAAGCGGTGGCGAATCACATGGGCGAACCAGTGGATGCGGGATCCGTGCGGATGCACCGCTATCTGAAAGGCGATCAAATGGCCCTGGTGCGAGTCCAGCGGAGAATTGCCAACGCACTGATCGACGACCGGGTCCACATCGGCTACAGCAGCTGCCGAGCGACGCTGGCACCGCCCCTACAGCTCGAAAAAATGCGCTGCTCTCGCTGCATGTGGCTCGGCCACAAAGCGAGCTCCTGCAACGGCCCCGACCGACCCGCATTGTGCCGTCGGTGTGGTGAAAAAGGACACAAGGCAGCAAACTGCAGCAATCCGGAAATGTGTCTGGATTGCAGAGGACCGCACTTCACGGGTGCAGGACAGTGCAAGAACCGCCGTCCAAGTTCGCAGTGATCCAACAGAACTTGAGACGGAGTGCGACGGCCCAGGATCTCTCGACCCAGTTGGCCCGCGAACGTGGTGCGGACGTGGCGTTACTGTCCGACTACCACCGCGTTCCCGCGAACAATGGCAACTGGGTCTTCGATCCAGCAACAAGAACCGCGGTCGTCGCATTGGGGAGATACCCGATACAGCGAATCATCAACGTCGTGGAAGGGATGGTGGCGGTGGAGGTTAACGGAATTACCTTCATCAGCTGTTAAGCCCCACCATCCTGGGATCTCCCCCGGTTCAAGGCTCTAATCGAGACGATCCAGACAACAGCCCACGGACGCCAGCGTGTCATCGTCGCCGGTGACTTCAACGCGGCCGCTGTGGAGTGGGGAAGGAGAACAACAGATGGCAGAGGGCACGAGATCCTCGCCCTGGCGGAGTTGCTCTCCCTCCGTGTCGTCAACGAGGGTAACACACCGACGTTTACTGGGAACGGCGTGGCGCGTCCATCGGTGATTGATATCACGCTAGCCAGTACCAGCTTGGTGGGAGTCGACAGCTGGGCGGTGCTGCCTGATTACACCTCTAGCGACCATCAGCCGATCGTTTTCAGCATTGGAACACGGGCAGCGACGAGCCAGACGCCATCCGCGGGACCAAGGTCGTCGGCGCCGCCCGGACGACGCTGGGACACTGCACTTTTCTCAGCGGAACTGTTCGTCGAGGCCCTAAGGACGCTGCATTTCGACGAGGTCGTGACGGATGCGTCGACGCTGATTTCAACACTTCGGGCAGCATGCGACGAAACCATGCCGAGGCTAACCGGCGCCAGAAACCGGACGCACGTATACTGGTGGACCGAGGAGATAGCGGGGCTGCGCACGGCGTGCAAGCGCGCCCAGGCAATCGTCCGTCGGACCCGCGACCAGGTGCTGCGATCCCTGCGCGCCGGTAGTTTCCGGAGTCTTCGAAAGAGCCTCCGCAAGGCCATCAATGCGAGCAAGCGTCGATGTAACGAGGAGCTGGCGAACACCGTGGAGGACGATCCTTGGGGGAACGCGTATAAGCTCGTCAAGCAGTGGGTGAAAGGTGCTCGGATGCCCCAGGAGACCGACCCCGAGGTCCTGGGCGGCATCGTCGACGAGCTATTCCCCACACACGCTCCAACGGAATGGCCAGAGACAGCACCCACCGATGAGCCGGAAGTTAGGCCCATCACGGAGGACGAGCTTATCACCATCGCAGCGCGCCTCAACCCAAGGAAGGCGCCGGGCCCAGATGGGATCCCCAATGGAGCGGTGACTGCTGCCATCAGAGCGTTTCCTGCCACGTTCAAGAGCATTTTCCAGCAGTTGCTCGACAGTGCGCGATTCCCGAACCAGTGGAAGCTGCAGAGACTGGTGCTGCTACCTAAGGCAGGCAAGCCACCGGGCCAGGCGTCGTCTTACCGGCCCCTATGTATGCTCGACACTGTCGGAAAAGTGTTTGAGCGCATAGTCCTGGATCGCCTTAATGACCATCTGGAGTCCCCACAGCCAGATGGTCCCCGCCTCTCTCCTCGCCAGTACGGGTGTTCCGTAAGAGGAGATCGACGGTGGATGCGATTCAGGAGGTGGTCGCAGCAGGAAGGCGCGGGATGTCCTTCGGCCGGACGAACAAAGAGACCGTCGCTGCTGCATGGTTGTGGCCCTCGATGTTCGTAATGCGTTCAACTCCGGCAGCTGGACGCACATCGGCGAGGCGTTGAGTCAGAAGGGAGTCCCTGCGCAGTTGCGGATGATCATCGGGGACTACTTCCAGGGCAGAGTTTTGCAGTACGCGACGAGCGGCGGCACGGTCACACGCAACATAACAGCCGGAGTTCCACAAGGGTCCATCCTGGGCCCGACCCTTTGGAACGTAATGTACGACGGCGTGTTCGAGACGCGGCTACCTCCTGGTGTGGAGCTTGTTGGATTCGCGGACGACCTCGTCCTGACCGTCCCCGGCCGTACACCACGGGAAGCATCGAGGCTGGCCACCCAGTCCGTCTTCGCGGTGCAGCGGTGGATGCAACAACACCAGCTGTCCCTAGCCCTGCACAAAACGGAGATGGTAATGATCAGCAGTCTCCGGAGGGGCCATCCGAAGGTGCCGGTACGTGTTGGAGGAACGGTACTACGCTCGAGCCGTCACATCAAGTACCTGGGGGTGCAAGTTGAGGATCACCTGTCGTGGAACTTCCACGTCAGGGCGGTCACCGACAAGGCAGCGAAGATCAGCCGTGCCCTTGGCTGTTTGTTGCGGAACCATGGGGGGCCGTCCAGCGTTCGTCGCCGCACCCTTGCCAGCGTCGCGACGTCCGTGATGCGGTACGCGGCTCCAGTGTGGTGGAAGGGGACCGAACTCCAGTGTAACCGCAGAAGGCTGAACCGGGTTCACAATCGGTCGGCAAAGATGGTGGCCAGTACGTTCCGTACTGTCAAGTACGATGTGGCCACTGTCGTAGCTTCGCTGCCGCCGATTGTGGAACTGATCCATGAGGACCATCGATGTCACGAGCGCCGCCAAGCAGCCACCGAAGCCCCCGCGGTGATCCGGCAGCAGGAGCGGGCTGAGACGTTCCGGAGATGGCAGCGCACCTGGGACGATCTCGCTCAGGATCCGGAGCGAGGGAGCAGGTTCGTGCGGTGGACGCATCGGCTCATCCCGGATGTGGAGCAATGGGTGACCCGGAAACATGGACGGGTTGACTTTTTCCTTTCGCAGGTGCTGACGGGGCACGGATTTTTCCGGCAGTACTTTGCAGTGAAGAAGATCATCCGATCCCCGGGCTGCCCCGAATGCCCAGGAGTGGACCAGTCAGTCGAGCACGCGATGTTCCAGTGCCCACGTTTTGACGAGGTACGGCAGCGGCTCCTGACTGGCTACGGTATGCAGACAGCGACGGCCGACAACCTTGGCATTTACATGCTGCACAGCCCGGAGGCGTGGGACCGGGTAGCTGAGGCGGCAAGGGTGATCTGTTCCAGGCTGCAGCGCCAGTGGAATGCGGACAGGGCAGCTGAAGCGGAGCGGACGACGGCGGCGGGGAGACGGCGAGTCGTTGCGCAAGCGGAGGCAGTCGCGGCGGCGCAGGAGCAGCGCCGGATGGGTCGGTTTGGACGTGACCCGACCCTCCGGGGAAGAGTCCTGGCGATGGAGGAGCCCGCCAGGATAGCTTTCAGGAGGCGGACGCGGCAGCTGCTCCAAAACATCCGGCGGCTGCGAGGGCGACAACATCGGATGCCGCCAGCCTTGTACGCAGCGACGATGGCCAGGAACATCGCAGCGCTCCAGCTTCATGATGCGGGTCCAGAGGGTCAGCAAGCAGCGGCAGCAGCTTTGCAAGAAGCTGAAGGAAACCTCCGGCGCGCTCGACGTGAGCGCGTCAATGAACGCCAGCGGGCGAACCGGAGAAATGGTGAAAATCGAGGCCAGCCGGGCCATTTGTAAAATAAAAACAAAATAAACGGAATTGAGGTCCCGATCGGGAGTTAGAAAGTAGGGCCATACGGTCTGATGCCCGCCCCCACACAGCTCTACCGTGTAGGTGCATGCTGTGTGGGGGCAACGCAAGGGCAAGAGGAGGGATTAGGCTATTTCTCGGTTATCTGTGATAGTAGTAAGACATAGAATTTTAAGTGAGAAATATACGAACCCTCATGTAAAAAAAAAAAAAAAAAAAGCAGGGCAAGCGGCTGCCCGATTCGCCCGCTGAGGGAGAAAGTTCAAGCAAGGTGACGGTTCGATCGTGGCCGCGATCGCTGTCCCGTAGCAGGCGGTTGGCGGTTCGGCTCGCTACCGAACCAGGGACAATTGTAGTAGCCGTTGAGCTTGGAGCTCGAGCAGACGGCCCAGATGGAGCAGACGGTCCAAACGGAGCGCACCGAAGCCTTGCTTCGCACGCAGCGCGCTTTTATATTAATCTTTCACAAAAGGCCCAATGACACGACGTAATTAAAGTAAGGTGACCGCGTGCTTGTGATGCGCAATATTATCCTTTTCGGAATCTATATATAATTTGATCACCTTACCCTATCTAAATTATACTCCTAATTACCCTAATTTCAATAACCTTTCTTGTGGAATTATTTCCTATCTATTTATAATTATATTTCGATTTATCAGTCTCTTTCTTGCTGTCTAGCTATCTATCTTATCTGACCGCTCGGTGCCAATCATCTTATCAGCCCTATTTGCTTAATTTTGCAAAGGCTGCCTGCACTTCCACTTACAACGCATGAAAACAACAAGCTGCCGAACCAGCTGAGATTTCAAACTATATGGCGAGGACTCTATGTTGTTGCACGATGAGCAAGTTTGTGGACATGCAGGGTAACATACATAGTGGAAACATGGAGAGACGTTTGGAATCTGAGTGAACTGAGTGATTTTGTTCAACCGGGACTTCACAATGGAAGAATATGGCACCAGCACCGTTCGCGGAATCCTGGACCCGGAAGATGAGCAACGCAATGAATTAGAAAACCGCGTCGGGACGGAAGGTTACCCCACGGCAGTAAGAAGTATGGAGTCACTAGAAAGCAAATTCGAGAAAGCCTTCTACTTGCCTCTAGGAGTGATTCAAAATCCAAAAATCCTGATAAGTTTAGACTGGTCTGGGAGGCTACAGCTAAGGTGAAGGGTGTTTCCCTTAACTCAAGAATGATGAAAGGGCCCGATTTCCTGCCAACGCTCAGCCAAGTATTGGGTCGCTTCAAAAACTATCCCGTGGCCGTGTCGGGGGACCTTACGCAGATATTTCATCAAATCGGAATCCGCCACCTTGATCGCCAATTGCAACCATTCGTTTACCGCAAGAAACCACCAGATCCAATGGACGTGATGGACGTGGCGACTTTCATATCACCACAATATGTAAAGAAACCGAACGCCCAGGTTCAGTCGAAGGAGTTTCCAGACGCCCCTAATGCTATTCTTCAAAATAATTATCACTTTCCTACCAAAAGTGCTCATACCTACCAAAAAGAACCTTGCCAAGTGTATTTTTGGTAGGCATGTACTCCTCATAACCTACCAATGATGTTTTTTTTTTGGTAGGCACCGCAATGTTTCGAGAGGAACAGGCTGTTAAACCTTTGTTTGTTTACTGTTTACTGTTTACTGTGCAAGTCTGGCCAACTAGCAGGCATTCTACCGTGTTTTTACCAGCGTATTCGTTGTTTCATAAGTTGTTTGGTTTTTGTTACTGTTCATCTCCACATAGCGAACTCATAGGAAACTCTGGTGAAACTCCTGTCAAACTTGTATGGAGTTTCGAGTTTCCCGAGTTCGCTAAGTGGACACGCATTTGTTTCGGTCTTCTTCGCTTCTTCTTAATCCGTCAGTTATTAAACGTCAGAATGAGGGGCTTTGCTAGTGCTGTCAAGAGTTTCCTACCAGTTGCCTACGAGTTTCCCAGCTGTTGCGGGAACTGAGTTCGACAGTTCGACGGAGGAGAGTTCGCTATGTGGAGATGAACAGTTATAGCCGTATTATTGTGTGTGAAATGGACAGTCTTGTAAGAATGAAACGCAGTGTCACGTTTTACCGTCAAATAAACAGTATTCGCAGAGCATAAAAAATTAGAGTGCACTAATGAAGGTGGGTTAGTTGCGAATTTGTAAACAATACCATTATTTTGCCAAACTACAACGTGAATTACCTTCCTTGAAACAGATTTGATCAGCTAGCCATCGGAAAATGTTCCAGATGGATCTGTGATTACCCGCTCGCCAAGTCCATTACGTACACCACGCCCAATTGGCTCTTCCAGCCCAGTTCATCCATCTTGCCCAGTCCGTGAACCTAATCCAGTAAGTTTATCTAGTTCAGAGCTCCCTGCATGTATCATGTATGTTTCTACTTAATTGCAGCTCAATCGTTTTTCGATTGAAACTTTTGGGATGAGCTATGTTCAACGGCTTAGACAGTGGGCCCTGAAGACCAACCAGTGTCACAAGTCAGTCGATTGTCGAACCTACCACGTTCAGCAAAAACACTGCTGAAAACATCAAAAACAGAGACAGCTATAATTGTTGGAATACCGGGAGGAAAGTATTGGTACAAAGGCATTGCAAAAAGTCTTTCACATGTTCTGAAGTAAGTAAGATTTAATTGTGTAACAAATACACTGTAATAAACACATGCAGTATGATACATCATAGAAATTTATTTTGCTTTTTTCAGAGATCTGCATGTCCCAAACTCCATCTCATTGAATATGAATGTCGATGTGATATCCGTGTTTTGTTAAAGCTCCACGCAGTTTTGGCCTATACTAGTTTCGATACACGAGATGCTCAAAATTAGCCCGATGCCAGTTGCCATATTCTGTGGCAGTAAAAAACCGCTTTGCTCCGCGTCATTTCTCAATCCACTAGTGGCAGAGATAAAGGACATGTACAATAATGACATGTGGCTAAATGGTAATCGGTTAAATGTAAGCATTCGGACTTTTATAAGTGATTCGCTTGCCCGGGCATTTATTAACATTTTGACTGCCATGTCACCCAATTTTGGGTCCTCCTCCACTATATAATGGCCATGGACACCAACCTCTTGGCCATACGCAACTTAATAAAAAATGCCGGATTGAATGCGCAATTTAAGTCATGTTCGATTGGCATCAAATTCTTCACCAAAACATCAATAGACCGGCAAAAAATAGAAGCTCTCCTGGTTAAGAGTAAAATCAACTACTTCACGCACCCGGAAAGAACCATGAAGACAGTTAAACTAATCATCAAGGGCCTACCATCGCTTGAGCCGTCTGAAATCAAAGCCGACCTAAAGCAACAACTGGGAATCGAACCACTAGGGGTTTTCCCAATCGGTCGAGCTACCCTAGACAACTGTATCTACATAGCAAAGTTTAGACAAGGCGACGTTAGTTTGGAGCTGCTACAAGCCAACATCCGATTCCTTTGTGATGTAAAAATCCGGTGGGAACCAGAACGGCCAAACCGCAATAATGTCACACAGTGCCATCGTTGTCTCATGTTTGGCCACGGTGCTTCTTCATGCCACCTAAACCCACGATGTGCCAAATGCGGTTTGGCCCACCTCACCAATATTTGCGAAATGAATAGAGAATATTGCTGCGCGAACTGTGGAGGAAACCACCAAGCCAACGATCTTACCTGCCCCGAGCGGGCTAGGTTTATCGAAGTCCGACAGAAGGCTACCACAAAAGCGACACCAAACTCCCGCACATCACCATCGCAGCAGCTAAACCCACACATACGAACGAAGGATTCTCCGTCCTTCGTGGATATCCTCACAAATCTGCAAGCCTGCACACCAATAGTCACAACTACCAGTAAAAAATCATCAGTGCGTACAAACCCCTCCGGCGCCGCACATCTTCCTACTTCCAACATGCAAGTCGACGCACCTGCACCAGACAATAGTCATCTGTCGCCGTCTTCAAGTCTGCCATCTCAGCTACCTGCATCCCAGAATGCTGCATCAGCTTCATCCCCTGCTGTCTCGCTCACACTCACTGATACACCCAGCTCGAGCACCAACAACCAGCTACCTGCGCACACATATTTTTAATAATTTGTTACCCTCCCTTACCTCGTGTAAGTCTAAGGTTGAGCAAATCCATGTACTTGGAACCTTTATTATCCAATATGTCTGCTGAAATTCAAATGCTCACATGGAACGCCCGCTCTGTACGGCAAAAACAAGTTGAACTCGATCATTTTCTTCAATTGAGAAAAATAGATTGCAGTTCTCACAGAAACTCATCTGATCCCAGATGTAAGTTTTCGCCTAACAGGGTATAATATTATTAGACTGGATGGTACGGCTTACTCAAACGGTCTAGTCATAGCCATTAAAAGTACAATACAATTCAAAACTCTACCCCATCCAAAAACAACTGTTATAAAATCTTTAGTCATCCAAATCCAGGGATTGAATGGACCTATTAAAGTAATAGCCGTATATTGCCCGGTACAATGTTCAGCCCGTTCAGAACGAGAATCACAGTTTACCGCTGATATAAAAATCATATGGAAATCCACAACAAAAGTTCATTATTGCAGGAGATCTTAACGCTAAACATCGATCATGGAATAACTCAAGCGATAATTGTAATGGGAGAATACTATATCAAATTCTTCAAGACGGCCACTTTAACATCTATACACCACTTTCTCCAACCTTTGTAAGAGCAGGAAACAGACCATCTACCTTAGATGGTTACCTATTTTTTCTTGTCTAACCTAGTTAACATCAGTCTCCCGAAAACTTTGACCGTCCTATCCTCTGACCACTTACCGGTACAAGCATCAGTCTTAGACACTCTTCAAATCAAAGATCCAGTCGTTAAAAAAGATTTTAAGAATGCAAACTGGGTAAACTTTGAAAGATTGGTGGAGTATAATATTAATATTGGAACACGCTTGGAAACAAATAATGATATAGATCGATCCCTAGAGGAACTCACAGAAGCCATGGTATCTGCGGAAGCTACCACTATTCCAACTATTCAATTCAATTGCTCAAACATCGCTATAGACCACACTACACTTGCTATAATAACATTCAGGAACGCTACACGTAGACTATTCTATAGAAAGCGAACAACCACTTTCAGCACTTGTCTTAAAAAATTAAATAAAATAATCCAATCTCGATGCGAAGAACTAAAAAACCTAAACTTCAGTCACATGGTTGAAAACCTCAAGTCATCTAGCAAACCGTTCTGGAAAGTCACAAAAATTCTTAGGAAAAAACTCAAACCAATACCCCCTCTTACCACTCATGATAACTCAGTATTAATTAATCCTCTTGAAAAAGGCAACGCCATCGGCCAACACATATATAGCTCTCACACCCTAACAGCAATAAACCCTAGTCCATATGAAAGGCAAGTTCGCTCATCAATACAAAAAATTGAAAGATCGATACCGACAAATATCCCGGTCTTATCGTACATCCAAGTCTCAAACACTATTAAAAGCCTTAAAAACTTTAAGGCTCCTGGGAAAGATGGAAGAAGATTGATGAACACATATTCTGCCAAGGCTTTAGATAAAAATTAACAATGGTTAAGTAATATCAAAGTATATCTTTAAAAACTTTGATCAAGCTATGTGTTACGGGCGTTTAAGATTTTAATAAGCGTGTCTGGCAACGCTGGACTCGATGATGTCAGTTGTGTGACAGCATACGAGGACAGAGACGGCACGACCGTTGCGGCCTGGAGGGCATCGGCCTTTGCGAGGCAGACACAGCTTCGGGGCTTCTATCTCCGGTGCTCGTCCGGGCAAGACGTATTTTCATAATTCAATAAAGTCCCGTTACTCACAACCTACAGAACGGCGACGAGATGTGTTTTAAAGTTTGACTTCTATTTTAAAGTTTTATGTCTGTTTTAAAGTTGTGTTTTTTTTTCGTTTTGAATGTAACAGAAACCATGTATGAAACCTTAAAACACCAAAAGTCAGGCGCTTGCAATGCAGTTCGGAGCCAAAATTCAGAAAATTGCGACGTTTGTTGAACAGATCGGAATGAAACGTTTAAAAGAAAGAAACGACATAATAACTGATCAAATTAAATACTTGGGACACATTATACCGACAAATATCCTGGTCTTATCGTACATTCAAGTCTCAAACACTATTTAAACCCTAAAAAATTTAAGGCTCCTGGGAAAGATGGAATTTTCAACTTACTTTTCAAACACTTAAATATCAACACCATAAAACACATAACAAATATTTTTAATCCCTGTCTCAACAATAGTTACTTTCCAAATTCATGGAAGACAAGTAAGATTATCATGGAAGACAAGTTGCGGCCTGGAGGGCATCGGCCTTTGCGAGGCAGACACAGCTTCGGGGCTTCTATCTCCGGTGCTCGTCCGGGCAAGACGTATTTTCATAATTCAATAAAGTCCCGTTACTCACAACCTACAGAACGGCGACGAGATGTGTTTTAAAGTTTGACTTCTATTTTAAAGTTTTATGTCTGTTTTAAAGTTGTGTTTTTTTTTCGTTTTGAATGTAACAGAAACCATGTATGAAACCTTAAAACACCAAAAGTCAGGCGCTTGCAATGCAGTTCGGAGCCAAAATTCAGAAAATTGCGACGTTTGTTGAACAGATCGGAATGAAACGTTTAAAAGAAAGAAACGACATAATAACTGATCAAATTAAATACTTGGGACACATTATACCGACAAATATCCTGGTCTTATCGTACATTCAAGTCTCAAACACTATTTAAACCCTAAAAAATTTAAGGCTCCTGGGAAAGATGGAATTTTCAACTTACTTTTCAAACACTTAAATATCAACACCATAAAACACATAACAAATATTTTTAATCCCTGTCTCAACAATAGTTACTTTCCAAATTCATGGAAGACAAGTAAGATTATCATGGAAGACAAGTTGCGGCCTGGAGGGCATCGGCCTTTGCGAGGCAGACACAGCTTCGGGGCTTCTATCTCCGGTGCTCGTCCGGGCAAGACGTATTTTCATAATTCAATAAAGTCCCGTTACTCACAACCTACAGAACGGCGACGAGATGTGTTTTAAAGTTTGACTTCTATTTTAAAGTTTTATGTCTGTTTTAAAGTTGTGTTTTTTTTTTCGTTTTGAATGTAACAGAAACCATGTATGAAACCTTAAAACACCAAAAGTCAGGCGCTTGCAATGCAGTTCGGAGCCAAAATTCAGAAAATTGCGACGTTTGTTGAACAGATCGGAATGAAACGTTTAAAAGAAAGAAACGACATAATAACTGATCAAATTAAATACTTGGGACACATTATACCGACAAATATCCTGGTCTTATCGTACATTCAAGTCTCAAACACTATTTAAACCCTAAAAAATTTAAGGCTCCTGGGAAAGACGGAATTTTCAACTTACTTTTCAAACACTTAAATATCAACACCATAAAACACATAACAAATATTTTTAATCCCTGTCTCAACAATAATTAATTAATTAAATTTTTAGTTTGAACGGCCAGGCCGTATTAATGCTTCTTCAGCATTCTTGCTTGTCTTGCTCGGTTGCTCAGTGCCCGATACTTGGCCTGGCAACCGCCCTGCCGAACAAGACGTATAACATTTACTACTTAGATATACTAATTACACGAGACTACGAGCAAGGATTAACATATACTAGTAGGAATGGATAGGACGTGGGAGGCTAAGGGATATATGGGGAGGAAGAGGAGAAGGTTAGAGAGTGATTCCAAACTCCCTGGCGAAAGCGAATATGATCCATGCATACTTGTAATCTCTCTGTCCCAAGATGTCACGGATGGGGGTCACAGGGACTCTTCCTGCCGCTCGGACTGCGGCAAATAGTTCGGGTCTGGCGGCTTCAAACTCCACGCACGACCAAAGGAGATGGTCAATGTCGTGGAATCCGTTGCCACAGCTGCATGCTTTGCTATCAGTTATTCCTATGCGCTGTAGGTGCGCATTCAACGCATAATGGTTTGACATTAGCCTCGACATCATGCGAATGAACGAGCGACCCACAGAAAAGCCTTTGAACCAGGGTCGCAGGGAAACCCGCGGTGATATCGAATATAAGAACCTGCCGAGCTCATCCGCATCCCACAAGCCCTGCCATCGTGAGAGACAGAGCTGTAGAGGGACACGGAGGAACTCGTGAGGGGGAATTGGTCTCTCGAAAAACAGGTCGGATAAGGCCCCCCGTTTGGCCAACTCATCCGCTTTCTCGTTGCCGGTGATGCCGCAATGAGATGGGATCCATATCAGAGATACTCTGAATGATTTATCAAACAATGAGCCCAGCAATTCCAATATTTGTTTTATGAAATGATCGGGGCTCTTAGCAGCCTTCACTGACCTGAGCGCCTCCACTGCGCTGAGGCTGTCCGTAAAAACATGGTAGTGATCAGCAGGGCTCGCGCTGATAATCAACAGAGCGTAAAATATTGCGGCCAACTCTGATATGTACACTGTACAAGGTTGCCTCAGCTTAAAGAAGATTTCGGTGGAACTACTGTACACCCCGAAACCCGTGCCTTCCTCTGATGAGGAGCCATCGGTGTAGAACTGGTTGTCTAGGTGGCCATACTTTTCCATAAAAATGCTGGGAATCTGCGTCCAGCGAAGGCTTTCTGGAATAGCCTTCATTTCCTCCTTCATTGAGGAATCAGTTATAAAAGAGGAACTGAAGGACTCCGGGAGACTGGCACGATATTGGCACAATTGACTAGGGGTTACCTGTAGGGATAAGTAGTCATGAAAAGTTTTTGTTATCCTACATTTTGAGCGCATCTCTAGCAGCCGGCTAAAGTTGTCAATCACTAACGGATTCGATACTGAGGCACGGATGAGAAGGCGAAGCGAAAGTTGCTCGAAGCGAAGTTTAAGCGGCATCACTCCTGACATCACTTCTAGGGACATGGTATGAGTGGATTTCATAGCCCCTAGTGCAAGTCTAAGACATCTGTACTGGATCCTTTCTAGTCTGATCAAATGCGTCTTGGCCGCCCAGTGGAAGCATATGCTCCCATATTCCAAGACGGACAGTACAGTTGTCTTATATAATCTCAGGAGATCTTGTGGGTGTGCCCCCCACCAGAACCCCGAGATCGTTCGAAGGAAGTTGATCCTTTTAGCGCATTTTTGAGCGAGGTAGTCTATGTGGCTTCTCCACATATTCTTTCTATCAAACCACACACCTAGGTATTTAAACGTGCTGGAGATTTTGATATTTGAGCCATAGATATGGACATCAAATTGGGGATTTACTAGGTTCTTTTGCCTATTTTCCGCCGTGTTGTAGTGAAAAGAAAAAATAACCATCTCCGTTTTCTGAGTAGAGAACTCAATACCTAGGTTGTCAGCCCACGTGACAAGATTATCCATCGTGGTTTGCAAAGGGCGTTGTAATCCGATGATGCTGTTGCTTGTGACTGAAACAACACCGTCGTCCGCTAGTTGTCTAAGGGTACAATTTGGCGCCAGGCATGAGTCAATATCACTCACGTAAAAATTGTACAATAACGGGCTCAAACAGGACCCTTGCGGAAGTCCAAAGTAGCTGGTCAAGCGCACTTTAGTCTGACCATGTTCGAAATTCATTACCTTTTCCGAAAGAAGATTGAAAAGAAGGTTGTTTAACCGCGGTCCCAATCCCGCGTTTTCTAACTTTTCACACAGTATATTTACACATACTGCGTCAAAAGCGCCCTTGATATCTAAGAAGATTGAGGCCATCATTTCGCCTCGAGAATGAGCCAACTCAATCTCAGTCACAAGAAGAGCTAAGCAGTCATTAGAGCCCTTGCTTTTGCGAAAGCCGAATTGGGTTTCGGATAGGAGGTTGTTTGTTTCTAACCAACTATCCAAGCGGCGTAGAATCATCCTTTCGAGCAATTTTCGCAGGCAGGACATCATCGAAATTGGGCGATATGAGTCGTGCCTTGATGCAGGTTTGCCGTTTTTCAACGCAGAAATTACTTTCACTTCTCTCCATTCAGGAGGGACGATGTTGTGCTCAAACATGTTATTGAATAAACACAACAGTCGTTTCCGCACCACGTCTGGTAGATTGAGAATCAATTTATTTCCAATCTGGTCCATTCCCGGCGAGGAATTTTTGCCTGAATAAAGAGCTAGTGAGAGTTCAGACATTGTGAATGGTGCATCCATGTTAGGATCACTGCCAGGTGCGCATTGGAGAAAATTTGGCACAGGAACGAAGTCAGGACAAACCTTGCGTGCAAAAGGCTCAAGCCAGTCCGTATCAAGTCTTTCGCTCTCATTAGTGGCGCTTCTATTTCGCATCCTTCTTGCCATGCCCCAAAGCGAGCTAAGAGAGGTGGAAGGAGTTAAGTTACTGACGTATCTCCGCCACCCACCTCTCTTTTTTGCCTTCAGTAAGTTCTTGCACTTTTTCTCCAATGCTCTATAGTTATCAAATAGAGTCATGGAGCCAGTGGTAATAAAAAGGGCATATGCCTCTTCTTTTGCAGTGAATGCGGCTTGGCAATCCTTGTCCCACCAGGGAGTTGGAGGTCTCTTGAATTTGCGCCTTTGGTGGGGATTCCTTGTCTGGGCTACAAGGGCACACTCGTAAATTGAGCTGACGAGTTTTTGATACTCCTCTAAGGGATTAGAAACAGGCTCTACAAGAGAAAGCGAAGCTGACATCAGCTCGCCGTACCTTGCCCAGTTGATATTCCGGGTCAAGTCATATTCGTCCGGTCTATCCACCGGGCTGAATCCATTAGTGATCACAATCTTTATCGGTAGGTGATCACTGCCATTCGGATCCTGGATGACCTTCCACGAAACATCCAGAGCAAGCGATCCCGTGCATAGAGATAAATCGACTGCGCTTCCTCGTGCCATAGGTGTTGAAACCCTAGTTGCCTCACCGGAGTTGAGGATTGTCAAGCTATAATTGTCGCAAAGGTCCCTTATGATTGGTACGCAATTATCATCGCGTGTGCATCCCCAATCCACTCCATGGCAATTGAAATCGCCTAGGATGAAAAACGGCGGAGGTATTGCCGTTGCTATTAATTGGAGATCCTTTTTGATCTTGCTTGTATCAGCCTTGGCTTCCGGAGGGATGTAAATACTGGCAATAGAAAAGTCAAGATCTCCTAGCTTTGTCTTAATTGCGACACATTCGATGACCTCGAGGGAGGGGAGGGGTAATCGGCAAAAACTGTGACAGTCTCTGATACCAATCATTACTCCGCCTCCACGCCTAGCCCTGTCTGTAGCGTGACGATCTTGACGTATTAGGTTGTATCCCTGGAAGGTTAAAGTGATATTTGAGGTAAGCCAAGTTTCTGAGAGAGCAAACACTTCGCAGTTATGTTGAAATGCCAGACCCTTAAAAAAATCTATTTTACCAAGAAAGCTTCTGCAGTTCCATTGGAGAATGTTGGCCATTTTAAAGTTTAATCGTCTAGACGCACCAACGACTTCAAAGCAGGCCATTGCTCCAGCCATTGCTTAAGAGCGCATTGGATCAGGGGCAAGGCAAAGGCAGCCAGGTTTTTTAGGGGCTCAGGAATGCTTAGACTGTTAAGCAAAGAGTTCAGCAGCCCCGAGAGGGACGGAAGCGAGGACCTCCGCTCCCTCGAGAGCTGCCTCAGCTCTTTGCGTCTAGCAGGGGATATTGGGGGACGGTGAGGAGGGGTAGGAGGCTCGTCCAATTTAAGGGAAGGGTTTTTACGGCTTGGCACTTTTGTTGGACGAGGGGGTGCCTTGGGATTTTTGGACTTGGCCTTTTTCGGCTGCCTTCCGAAAGACTGCATCCCAGACTTTTTCTTAACCACTTCAACCTGCGGAAGCGCAGGAGCTGGCTCCGAGATCGCAGTAGGAGACGCATTGCGAACCTCCTCCAGGAGACTCAGGGCGTCGTCACTCGGTAGGCCACGCTTCAGGGCCGAGGAGTACATTCCGTCAGCACGCTGGAATTGTGCCTTTTTGAATTCCAGCTGCGCACGTTTGTACACCGGGCATGAGTTAGTCTCATGCCACTCTTTTTTACAGTGCACACATCTGTACTCTGGGGCCATGCAGCTGCTAGTCAGGTGCTCACCACGACACTTAGCGCACCTTAGCTTGTTGCTGCAGAAGTCCGTATGGTGGCCCAACTTACTACACTTGCCGCAGGTCAAAACTCTTTTTACAAAAGGCCTGGCTATCGGGACGCGGATACCCTCGAGGATCAAAAACTGCGGAAGAGCATCACCCTCAAAGGTAACCCTAATCGAGCGGGTCTCCCGATACAGCTTCTTCCCGTTGACAGTTGCGGAGGAGAACAACGGTCGAACCGCCGTAATCCTCACCGCCCCCATCGCAGGGGAATGGAAACCACCCAATCCGTATTTTAGGATGTCCTCATGGGGGAAATCCAAATCCTCGATGACACCATCGATCTCGACAACGCTACCAGGGATATAAACCCGGTAGTCTTGCGCATAAGCGGCACTAGCAGCAATAGCATTCGCTTGCTCCCGGTCTTTTACGGTGACCCTAATTCTACTTGGACGCGTACGAAGAACATCCGTAACGGCTGGATAGTTCTTGCGTAGTGAAGCAGCGATCGATCTAATATCTAACGCCTTTCGTCCAGGCATGAAGAACACCAAATAATCTCCCTGCCATGACTCCGGATACGAGCGGGGTCTCAGGACAGAGCCATCACTAGTTTTCTTGGATGTCGCCTCACCCAACGGCTGGGAAGCTTTACGCTTCGTGGAGTCACCTTTACCCTTTACCAAGGTGAAGGGTCCGCCGTCGCCGTCGGTTAGGTCGACGGTCTCCTCGACTTCCATGGATGGATCACCCCTCCAACGCCAAGGGACCAGAAAACACTCCCCGGATAATAACAAAAAGAAAAAAAAAAAAAAAAAAATTACGGGAAAAGGTATGAGACGATACTTTTCGACTTACCCAAGGAAGGCAAGTCGAAACTAATCACACAGTTGCTCTCCTGCACGAATAACGTGGAGGCGAGAGATGGCAAGAAGAACAAAAGCCCGCTTATCAGTCCGGTGCTGAGCACCGGGCGGCTAATCCGGACGACACAAAACTTCCACTATGCACAACACTTCGACGCTGCACAACACTAATACGAATGCTCGGAGGACTAAGTAAGCGCAGGCGTTGACCCAGGCTGGCTGAGACTTCGCTCGACGCAGCAATTATAATCGCATCCGTTCCGTCCGGAGGTTGGGAGCGAACTAAAGTCTCAACAATAGTTACTTTCCAAATTCATGGAAGACAAGTAAGATTATCATGGAAGACAAGTTGCGGCCTGGAGGGCATCGGCCTTTGCGAGGCAGACACAGCTTCGGGGCTTCTATCTCCGGTGCTCGTCCGGGCAAGACGTATTTTCATAATTCAATAAAGTCCCGTTACTCACAACCTACAGAACGGCGACGAGATGTGTTTTAAAGTTTGACTTCTATTTTAAAGTTTTATGTCTGTTTTAAAGTTGTGTTTTTTTTTCGTTTTGAATGTAACAGAAACCATGTATGAAACCTTAAAACACCAAAAGTCAGGCGCTTGCAATGCAGTTCGGAGCCAAAATTCAGAAAATTGCGACGTTTGTTGAACAGATCGGAATGAAACGTTTAAAAGAAAGGAACGACATAATAACTGATCAAATTAAATACTTGGGACACATTATACCGACAAATATCCTGGTCTTATCGTACATTCAAGTCTCAAACACTATTTAAACCCTAAAAAATTTAAGGCTCCTGGGAAAGATGGAATTTTCAACTTACTTTTCAAACACTTAAATATCAACACCATAAAACACATAACAAATATTTTTAATCCCTGTCTCAACAAAAGTTACTTTCCAAATTCATGGAAGACAAGTAAGATTATCCCAATCATTAAACCAAGTAAAGACCCAACCTTACCAAGTAGCTATCGCCCTATAAGCCTCCTTAGTTCACTCAGCAAAATATTAGAAAAACTTCTCATGTGTCATATTATTGATCATGTAGAGTCAAACAATATATATCCCCCTCAACAATTTGGTTTCCGTTCCGGCCATTCCACTTTTTTTTTTTAATGTGGCACGACATCCCCTAGTGGGACAAGGCCTCCCTCCGAAGAGAGTTTGTGTGACCGAAAGACGGTATATTATAGATCGGTGGTCAGCCGTTCGTAATACCGGAGGGTGCCAGACTCGAGATTCGATCCCACACCTGGGGTGTGGTGTTTCCTCGCGCTACCGCTGCGCCATGGGCACCCCCAACCCTTCAACTAATTCCACTACCCTTCAACTAATTCGAGTGGCCAACCACATCACAAATGCTAAAATAAATTGCAAGTCTTCTGCTATGGCATTATTAGACATTGAAAAAGCCTTCGATAGCGTCTGGCACGATGGTCTGATGCATAAACTATATAAGTTCAACTTTCCTATGTTCGTTATCAAAATGATACGTAGCTACCTCTCCAACAGACACTTTGAGGTTTTCGTGCATAACACGTACTCGAACACATTTGACTCCCCTGCAGGAGTTCCCCAAGGAAGTTTCTTAGGCTCCACACTATACAATATTTTTACTTCCGATATTCCCACCCCAAAAGGATGTGTTATTGCGAATTATGCCGATGACACCGCCTTAATCTCAACCAGCAAAGTAACTTAAACCGTGATCCGCAATCTTCAAATCTATTTAGATAAGTTTTACAATTACTTCAAGAGTTGGAAAATTAAAATTAACCCTTCGAAAACTCAAAGCATATTCTTTCCATACAAATTTAACAAACGCGTTATTCCAAAACCTCACCAAAACTTGCATATGGATACGAGAACCATAAACAGGAGTGCAACAGTCGTATACCTTGGACTAAAATTAGACAATAAATTAATATATCGCCCTCACCTAGACACAACGAACAATAAATTGGATAAACTCATAAGATTATTGTATCCACTGATCAACAGAAAATCAAAACTCAATTCTAAAAACAAATTACTTATATATAAAACAATAATACTTCCAATGATACTATACGCATCTCCAGTATGGTCGAAGTGTGCGAGTACACACAAAAATAAGTTACAAATCAGAGCAAACAAGATTCTAAAAATGATGCTAAACCTTCACTGGAGGACCCCTACAAATCGTGTTCTGGAGCTTGCTGAAGTGGAACGGATCAATATTCAGTTGACCAATACAAATATATCAACAAGAGCTAAATGTCTCCTATCAATACATGAATTGATTCGTAATTTAGTTTCATAAGTAAATAAACTAGTTTAAGATTAATATAAGTAGCAATTAATTAGTATGTAAAGTGTTTCAAGCTTTAAAGCAACAACTAGTTCATAACACAATCTTGAAACATCTCGTCAAGAGATGTAACCAAACTCTAAGTAGCTGCCATCCTGTGAATGAAAAACTTTACACATGTAAATATTCTTTATATAATAAAGCTTCAATTTCCTTTCAAAAAAAAAAAAAAAAAACGTTATTAAGTTTATTATAACATTAATTTTTGTGTACAATGTCGAAACAAATTAAACACATCAGTGATTGGTTCAGGCAACTTGCACAATATGTAGTAACTTTTTTTACATTAGCGCGAGACTTCGACCGGTACATGCTGCTACTTCGTATATAATAAAAGTATAATAATTTATAAAATAATAAAATAGAGAATAATATCGCAAAGCATGTGAGTAGGCGATCAATGAGCAAAGCGCTTCCCACAAATACATATGAGTTTCGATGAATTCCATTTTTCCTACTCCGTTTGAGGACATAGAGCTCCATAACATAACGTTTCCACCATTATGCTTGACGGTTTGGCCAGCCGGGCCAATTACAATAAAATCAAAATAAACGGAAATGAGGTCCCGATCGGGAGTTAGTAGTAGGGCAATACGGCCAGATGCCCGCCCCCACATAGCTATACCGTGTAGGTGCATGCTGTGTGGGGGCAACGCAAGGGCAAGAGGAGGGAGTAGGATGTTTCTTCTTCTAATATGTGATATTAGTTAAGCCTAGCATTAAAAAAGGAGAAATAAACGAACCCTTATGGAAAAAAAAATTATGCCTAACGGTTGGTATTACATGCTTCGCATCTCGCTCCGTATTTTTCGTTTTCCACACAATTTTTCGCCCATCGCTACCAAAAAGATTTATTTAGGTTTCATCAGTAAACAATACGTCCGACCAAAATTATATGCGTTGATTAACATATTGTTTTTAGCAAATTCCAATCTTTTTGTCTATTGGTAGCAGATATGAAAGGTTTCCATCGTGCTATCCTTCCATTTAAACCATGTTTTCTTAACACTTTTCGGATAGTTTCAGCAGAAATCGACCTAGAAATAGTGTCCAGTCTTCGGCTAATTTGAGCTAATGGAGCACTGGCGATTGGTTCTTGCCGTACTTTTCAAACAATTAATCTTTCATCGTTTGCTGTTAATAATCTTTTTCTCCCAGATCGAGGACCATTCTTCACTTTTCCTTCTTATCGCCATCTGTCGATGACATGCTGGACTGTAGAATGTGTCCGTTCAACTATACCACCAACTTTTCGCATCGAATATCCTTTGCAATATAGGGAAAGAATTCGTTTCCTCAATTCAACGCCAGTTTCCTTTCTTGACTCCTCCATTTCGCAACAAAATTAAAAACTCCAAGGAAGTTACGTGTGAAACAAGTTTGCAAACTGTCCTGAACCCTATATGACATGATTCCCTATGGTTAATTGACAAGTTTCAAGAAACTCCCAGAGGAACTAAACGGTGTACCATGACTTTTGTGAGATCTCAATATGGTGTTTTTTCAGTTAATGGCTTAAAACTAAGCCAATTTGGCCAATAAAAATCTCGTTCGAGGCTTATTTGAAGCATTACTAGTTCCTCTATCATATGGTTTTAGAATTTTACGGCTACGATGAGAATTGACCAAGAGAATCGGGGTTAAACCAGCAAATCGACATTGTACCTTCATATTTGGGAGTAACTGTATATCAACAAGAGCTAAATGTCTCCTATCAATACATGAATTGATTCGTAATTTAGTTTCATAAGTAAATAAACTAGTTTATGATTAATATAAGTAGCAATTAATTAGTATGTAAAGTGTTTCAAGCTTTAAAGCAACAACTAGTTCATAACACAATCTTGAAACATCTCGTCAAGAGATGTAACCAAACTCTAAGTAGCTGCCATCCTGTGAAGGAAAAACTCTACACATGTAAATATTCTTTATATAATAAAGCTTCAATTTCCTTTAAAAAAAAAAAAAAATCGTTATTAAGTTTATTATAACATTAATTTTTGTGTACAATGTCGAAACAAATTAAACACATCAGTGATTGGTTCAGGCAACTTGCACAATATGTAGTAACTTTTTTTACATTAGCGCGAGACTTCGACCGGTCCATGCTGCTACTTCGTATATAATAAAAGTATAATAATTTATAAAATAATAAAATAGAGAATAATATCGCAAAGCATGTGAGTAGGTCATCAATGAGCGAAGCGCTTGCCACAAATACATATGAGTAAGCGACTCCCTCTCTGAAGCGATTTTCTTGGCCTGACGGTGAAATGCGCTCAAAAAGGCTTGGCAGTTAACGTGTTAAAGGTAATTACAGAAGCACCATCATGGAATAACATAGTAAATAAAAAATCTTTTTTTTAGGTGTTGCTTTTTATTAATTTTATTGCGAAAGGCGGGTGCCAAAAATGCCACGCTATAGGAGTATATTCTCACGATGCTAGAACCGTTGTGTTTTCCGTTAAGGCTGGAAGAAAACGAACGGATGAGGAGTTTCGTGTAGGTGGCTACGGGAATCACCATAAATCACGTTCACCTCTGCTTCAGATTCCCTATTTCGATATGGTAGAAGATAGCAGACCACCTCCACCTAATTAATCTGGGGATAATGAAGCGGCTTCTCAAAGGTTGGAGGGACGGAAGCCTTGGTTTCAACGCAAAACTCACGGTTATATTAGGCAATATTGTTGTCAATCGCGACAACCAGTCAGGAAAGAAGTCGTAACAACCAAATGAATGAAAACCGAAGATCCATTTGAAAGAATCCATGTAGATCTGTTCTATTATGATTCGCGTACATTTTTGATAAAAGTAGATTCCTATACAAAGTATATGGACGTAAGGTTGTTGAAAATGTCAAAGACATCAGATGTGGAAGAACAATTAGAATCCTTCTTTGCTTATTTTGGTACTCCTAGAGAGTGAGTGTCAAATAATGGTACCCCGTTTAATTCTGAAAGATTTCGAACATTTCTAGAAAAACAAGGAGCTCAGCATCACCGCATCAACAAAGCGTGCGTAGAGTTTGAGCTCGGCTACTATTCGTCTGTGGCCTGAAGGACGATGCCGATTCTGATTTACGGCCACGCCTTTTGGCCCGCACCGAGGATCGAGTGTGCACAACTCTGCAGCAAGTGTCCACAGAATGCCACCGGCTTGCAAACCTGAAAAAGGACAGCGCCATGATAGAGGCCCCCGCATCGGAGCGCGTGTTGGCAGTCAACACTAGAGGGGATCGCCAAAGACGACAACACTCTACCGACACAGCTGTTCCTAAAAATCCTTGTTGGCTGTGCGGAGGCCGTCATTGGATGCGAGAATGTGCTTATCGTACACACCGATGCGAAACGTGTTCGAGTATTGGGCATAAAGAGGGCCATTGCGAAACAGCAGCTCGATGCAGATCAAAAAACCGTTTCACCCGGCGCAGAAGAACGCAAATGCTATCTTCAAACGTCCACAATGTTCAACAACGGCGAAAATTTGTGCCTGTTTTGATAAACCGCTCGCCAGTCCGATTGCAGCTTGACACCGCATCGGATATCACCGTGATCGATCGGAAAACCTGGCAGCGTATTGGCAGTCCTGAACTAGCATCTTCTTCGATAATAGCTCACACAGCATCGGGTGCTAACCTGGCACTGGACGGGAGTTTTATGGGTAATGTTAGCGCGGCCGACCAAACCAAGCAGGTTCAGATTTTTGTTACTCCAGCACGCCTGCTTCATCTAGGGCTTGATCTAATCGACGCATTTTCGTTGTGGTCAACTCCCATTGATAAATTCTGCCTCCAGCTGAAGAAATCGAACGACGCGCAGCAATCATGGCAAGAGAGGTTCCCCCAAGTATTCCAAGGTACTGGTTTATGTACAAAAGCGAGTGTCTCGTTTACACTCAAGGATAATTATCATCCGGTATTCCGGCCCAAGCGTCCAGTAGCTTACGCGGTACGAGAAGCAGTTGACCGGGAACTAGACCGTTTGGAAACGCTAGGTGTCATCACACCAGTAAAAGCGTCTCATTGAGCTGCGCCAGTTGTCATAGTTGTTGGAGGCTGGAGCAGTGTACCGCCAGGTATAAATGCATGCCGATCATACGTCATCAGCGAGATGACGCGAGCTGGA
Source organism: Anopheles coustani (assembly GCF_943734705.1). Lineage (NCBI taxonomy): Eukaryota > Metazoa > Arthropoda > Insecta > Diptera > Culicidae > Anopheles > Anopheles coustani. Next base: position 1,531,201 of record NW_026525048.1, read on the forward strand.
GACAGCGTGGTCGTTCGGCCCTTTTTACCAGCGACACTCAAGGCGAACGCACGTACCTCTCCGCAGCCACCACTACCATAAGTATAAGCTAACGTTAATTATAATAAAGTACACCCACATAGAAGCACAACATTTTGGCGACGAGGATGGACGAAGAGTTTAAAAAACTTTTCGCGGAATTTATGTCCAAATTCTCCACAACGGATAAAACATCGACAACGGATACGCGTATTGAAACGTTGCTAAGGTCCATGACCGACTTCAATCCTACGCAAGACAAAAGCCACACTTTCGATATGTGGTACAGTCGATACGAGGACATATTCACAGTGGACGCTGCAAATCTCGATAACGCTGCAAAAACACGGTTATTACTGCGAAAACTGGGTAATGACGCTTTTCAGCAGTATTCAAATCATATTTTGCTGCTAGCGACACGAGACGTAAACTTCGAAGACACAGTATCGAAATTGAGAAAGCTTTTCGGTTCTCAAACTTCACTGTTCTCGAAACGTTACAACTGTCTCGCAATGAGAAAACGTGCTACGCAAGATTATACTGATTACGCAGGGTTAGTTAATCGGCAATGTGAAGAATTTGGCATCGGGAGTTGTTCAGTGGACGAGTTTAAGTGCCTTATTTTTGTGTGCGGTCTACACGAAGCTCAAGACGCCGAAATAAGAAAAGCATTGCTCGCAAAGCTCGAAGCAAACAAAGCAACCACTTTGGAACAACTCATAACCGAGTGCGGCCGAATAACAAATCTGCGACGTGATGTGGAATTAGTGGAAAAAAAATCAAGTGATGCTGCAGTGCACGTGGTTCAGCAACCGCGCTTCACAAAGAAAAAAACCGAAGCACCAAGAGGAGCGTTCTCGCCGTCGCAAATCGAACAAAAGGGCTCTACGCATCGAAAACCTAGAACGCCGTGTTGGAAGTGTGGAAAGTTACACTTTGTTCGAGACTGTCCCTATCTCGATCACCGATGCAAAGAGTGCGATGGCATCGGACACAAAGAAGGGTTTTGTCAATGTGTGAAATCAAACCCAGGCAAACGTAGAAAAGGGAAGGCATCGAATATCAATACGATCCGCACGGTTAATCACATCAATGCGCAAAGCAGGCGTAAATTTATCAGTGTAATGATAAATAACGTGAAAGTGAAGCTCCAGCTAGATTGTGCTTCTGACATCTCCATCATCACGGAAGACAATTGGAAACGGATTGGAAGTCCACCTACAAAACAACCGACAGTTAAAGCTCGGACCGCTTCAGGACAGCCACTTCCACTTCACGCGCAAATTGACTGTGACGTCATCCTCAACGGAACCGAGCGTAGATGCACATTATTTATCACAAAAGTTGACAACCTCAATCTTTTTGGGTTGGATCTTTTAGAATCGTTCAACTTATGGCAAATGCCGCTAGAAACTGTGTGTAAAAGTGTGAGCGCAACCAGCGAAGCTCAGGAGCTGCAAACAAAGTATCCATCTCTCTTCGCAAACACACTCGGTTGCTGCACCAAAGCTGAAGCAAAGCTTTATTTGAAGGAAAATGTTCAGCCAATTTATCGCACTAAAAGACCAGTTCCATTTGCCGCTCTACAGGAAATTGAGGCAGAGTTAAATCGATTAGAGAATATGGGTGTCATATCTTCTTCTTCTTCTTGGCGTAACGACCTCTTGGTCATGCCTGCCCGTTAAGGGCTTACGAGACTTGTTTCCCTGTTGTACGTGGATAGTCAGTCCTCTCGTACAGGGGAGGGTCCGGTCTCGGTTGGGATTCGAACCCACGCCGTCGAGGTGGTGAGCCCCGGCGCTCATGGGCCGATGTTCTAACCGGCGCTACCGCTCGGCTGTCGCGGACCCCCATGGGTGTCATATCTACAGTAGAATTTTCGGAATGGGCAGCACCAATATTAGCCGTTCGAAAGAAAGCAATCAACGGCCAGCCTTCGAAAATTCGTGTGTGCGCAGATTATTCCACTGGCCTGAACAATAGCATTGAGATGAATCAACATCCGCTACCATTGCCGGAAGAAATCTTCGCCAAACTCTCAGGCAGTACTATGTTCTCACACATCGATCTCTCTGATGCTTACTTGCAGGTTCCCGTAGAAGAAACATCAAAAAAACTGCTCACGGTAAACACCCATCGTGGTCTCTACGTGTTTAACCGATTACCACCGGGCATTAAATCAGCTCCCGGCACATTCCAAAAAATAGTGGATTCGATGATAGCCGGACTGGAAGGTGTGGAAACTTATCTCGATGATGTTCTGGTGCATGGCAGAACTGTCGAAGAACATCAATCCAGATTATATAAAACGCTCGACCGCATCCAAGAGTGGGGATTCACACTAAGATTCAACAAATGCTCATTTTTCGCGTCAGAAATCCGTTATCTCGGGTTCATTGTAAACCACAAAGGAATTCGCCCAGATCCAACGAAAACAGAGGCTATTTGCAACTTAACACCTCCTCAAGATCTAACAACGTTACGATCATTTCTAGGCGCTATTAATTTTTATGGAAAATTCGTTAGCAGCATGCATCAACTGAGACGTCCGCTAGATGCACTTCTGAAGAAGGATTCAAAATGGAATTGGAATAAGGATTGCCAAGAATCATTTGATCAGTTCAAAGCCTTGCTTCGCTCAGACCTGTTGTTGGCTCACTATGACCCCAGTTTGGAGACAATAGTTGCTGCCGATGCATCCAGTCATGGAATAGGAGCGTGTCTCATGCATCGTTATCCAGATGGTTCCATAAAGGCGGTGTGCCATGCTTCTAGAACATTGACGTCTGCAGAACAACGCTATGGACAAGTAGAAGAAGAAGACTACGTCATAGCAGCAGTGCACTTAGAGGAAGAAATTTTTGCAAACGTGTCAGCAGTTTTCACAGCACTACCAGTGCTCAGCTTCAAAGATATTCAAGCAGCCACATCTAAGGACATGCTACTACAGGAAGTAATTCAATATGAGAGAACTGGTTGGCCAAATAACGCAAAAAAAGTGAGTCCAGAGCTCCGTCCTTTCTACGATCGTAAGGAAGGATTTTCAATTGTGAAAGAGTGTCTCATGCTAGGTGATCGCATAGTGATTCCAAAACAATACCAAGCTGCAGTGCTCAAGGAACTACACAAAGGACATCCTGGTCAGGAACGAATGAAATCAATAATGAGGAGTTATGTATACTGGCCTGGAATAGATCGAGACGTCGTAAATTTTGTGTCAGCGTGCAAGGAATGCGCAGCAGTAGCAAAGGCACCATCGAAATCGCTTCTATCATCGTAGCCGCTACCCAGCAACCCTTGGCAACGCATACATCTAGACTACGCGGGTCCTTTCGAAGGTTCATATTTTCTTGTAATCATTGACGCATACAGCAAATGGCCTGAAATCATCCGCACGTCATCTATCTCAACGACAACGACACTGGATTTGCTGCATGAAACATTCGCGCGATTTGGATTACCAGAAACCATTGTATCCCGCAATGGTACACAATTCTCGAGTGCCGAATTCAAGGAATTTTGCGATTCTTTCGGAATAATTCACTTGAGAACCACACCATATCATCCTCAGTCCAACGGACAAGCGGAACGCTTCGTAGACACACTCAAGAGAGGGTTAAGGAAAATTTTGCCAGAAACTAAGTCTGTATCTAGAGCACTACAAACCTTTTTGTCTGTTTACAGATCAACGCCAAACAAATCAGCTCCAAACGGACTCTCACCTGCAGAAATTTTATTGGGGAGGAGGCATAGGACAACCCTGGACTTGCTCAAACCTTCTACACAGACGACATGCGAACAAAAAAGAAACCGCCGTATGGAAGATCAATTCAATAGGCATCACGGCGCTAAAAAGAGAGTTTTTGAGAAGAATCAGAAAGTCTACGCAAGTACTTTCAAGACAGGAAAACTATCGTGGTTAGCAGGTGTTGTGATTGAGCGAGTAGGAAACGTATTATATAATGTACTACTAGACGGAGGAAAACTCATTAGGGCTCACACTAACCAACTACGTACTCGCGGCGATTTAAGGGAAATTACTAACAATAGGGATTCATCAGATCAGGATCTTACATGGTATACGCTCGTAGAACAGTTTCAATCAAACGAGGATACTCCAACGAGACCTAGTCAACTAGCTTTTCCCTCTCAAAACAATGACCCAGTAGATACGCCAGTTCAAGAGTCTGATCAAGCACAACCAGCGGCTCCACGTCGTTCCAGCCGTAACCGTTTCGCTCCAAACCGATATGGACAACAGTCTTCATAGGGGGGAGATGTTGGAGGCTGGAGCAGTGTACCGCCAGGTATAAATGCATGCCGATCATACGTCATCAGCGAGATGACGCGAGCTGGAGACAGCGTGGTCGTTCGGCCCTTTTTACCAGCGACACTCAAGGCGAACGCACGTACCTCTCCGCAGCCACCACTACCATAAGTATAAGCTAACGTTAATTATAATAAAGTACACCCACATAGAAGCACAACAATAGTAAAAAGGCCAATGGCTCTTTGCGCTTATGTGGAGACTATTCCACTGGACTAAACGATGCCCTAGAACCAAATGAATACCCGCTATCGCTACCGGATGATAAATTTGCAAAACTGGCTAACTCCACAGTCTTTATCAAAATCGACTTCTCCGACGAGTTCCTCCAAGTTGAAATCGAGCCTCAGTTCCGTCCGTTGCTGACCATAAACACGCATCGCGGTCTCTAGCATTACAACCGCCTCCCTCCAGGTATAAAGATAGCTCCAGCAGCATTTCAAATGGTTATGGATAAAATGCTAGCCGGCCTTAACAACGTGTCAGGTTATCTCGACGATATTATTGTGGGTGGATCTACGGAAGCAGAGCACGACGAGTTACTCGCAAACGTGCTTGCCAGGATTCAAGAGCATGGGTTCACCATTCGGGTCGATAAATGTGCATTTAAAATGCAACAGATAACATACCTAGGACACGTTATCGATTGCCGCGGACTGCATCCAGATCCAACAAAAATCGCGGTGATAAAGAATCTTCCGGAGCCGACGGACGTTACCGGTGTGCTGTCGTTCTTAGGGGCGATTAATTTTTATGGCCGATTTATTCCCAACATACGTAATCTGCGATACCCCCTAGACACGCTTCTGAAGGAAAACACTCCATTCCAGTGGACTTCGGAGTGCAAGCGGGTTTTCCTTGAGTTCAAGGCCCCCTTGCATCGGACTTACAACTCGCCCACTATGATCCGCATCTCAAAATAGTGGTTTCGGCAGATGCATCGTCAATCGGTCTCGGGGCAACCATCAGCCATGTATACCCCAACGGTTTCAGAAGAGTTATCCAACATGCCTCACGTGCCCTCACTGAAACAGAGCAACGATACAGCCAAATTGACAGGGAAGGCTTGGCCATTATATTTGCTGTTAAAAAGTTTCACAACATGATTTTTGGTAGGCACTTCACCCTGCAGACGGATCATCGCCCGCTTCTACACATCTTCGGTTCAAAGAAAGGCATACCGACATTCACGGCAAACCGTCTTCAGAGTTTCGCGCTCACGTTGCTAGCATACGACTTTGACATCGAGTATGTTCGCACCGAAGATTTCGGAAATGCTTATCGCGTGTGATAAGCACACACACCAAGCCTGATGAAGATCAAATAATTGCCAGCTTAGAAGCGGACGTCAAATCATTAGTTTCGCGGACCTAGCAAGATAAACAAAGCGAGATCCATTATTACAAAAAGTCACACGCTTCATTCGTGATGGCTGGCCAACAAATTCCACGTTTACGGGTGACCTGTCGCGTCTTCACGCCAAAAGGGAGGCGCTATCAATCGTGGACGAGTGCATTCTTTTCGGAGAGAGGGTGGTGATCCCTCAAACGCTGCAGCAGCGATGCCTCCGTCAGGTTCCCCAAGGTCATCCTAGAATTCATCGTATGAAAGCTTTGGCTCGAAGTTTTTTCTACTGGCCATCGCTAGACTCAGACATCGCGGAGGGGGTGAAAACCTGCCATGCATGCCAGATGGCTGCAAAATCCCCTCCGCACGCAAGCCCGGTGCCTTGGCCAGATGCTACAAGACCTTGGGAACGAAAACACGTGGACTATGCGGGTCCGCTAGATGGAGATCACTTTCTTGTGGTAGTTGATTCGTTTTCAAAATGGCCCGAAATTGTTCGCACAAGCAGTATCAGTGCATCTACAACAATTGGATTACTACGCGCACTATTCACACGTTTCGGAGTTCCAAACCTTCTCGTGTCGGATAACGGAACCCAATTTACGAGCGCGGAATTCACCGAATACTGTGCCCAGAACGCCCTACAACATATAACGATGGCTCCCTATCATCCACAATCCAATGGGCAGGCAGAAAGGTTCGTCGATACTTTTAAACGAGCCATTCGGAAAATCTCAGCAGACACTTCAAGAAGCGTTAGATATCTTCTTACTCGCCTACCGAAGCACACCGAACTCTGTTCTGGAATTGTCCAAATCGCCAGCGGAAAAGATGCTAGGTAGGCCAATACGTACCTCGTTGGATTTGCTACGTCCGGCACATTCCAACGATCCTACAACGGTGCCTACTACCGGACATAACAGAGAGTTCAAGCCGTCGGACCAAATTTACGCTAAGGGCTATTCGCGAAATGGATGGAGTTGGGTCGCAGGTACTATCATTGAGCGACTTGGAGCGGTTCTCTACAAGGTCAAGACCTTTGACCAAAAGATCATGAAAAGTCACGTGAATCAGCTACGCGAACGACACACACCTTCTCAACGAGGCACAGCTGGTCATCATCAGCGACGTTTACCTTTAGAGGTTTTGTTGGACCCGTGGCACCTGGCAACGTCGCAGAAACCGTCAGCGCCTCAGACGCAAACGCCAGCCGTACTTACCGTGGATCCAGGATTCACTTCGGTTCGAGGCACGTTGACCCGCCCGATGCTAAGTAGGATAAAGATGGAAGATGAGAGAAAGGAAGTCGTCCTCGGCGGAGCGCGGAGAAAGCCTTTCTTTTGGAACTGTGCCACCGCCGAGGAAGGACGACATAAACTTTAATACAACCTACAAATTGTATTCAATATGTACGTCCAAATAAAGGGTTAAATATCTAAGCATCAAAGCAATAAGACTTAGAGTTTTAACATCTTAAAGTTTATTTCCTTGATTGCGGGTGCAGGCTTAGAAAAGGCAAACGGCTAGAATTGTCAGTAAGAAGTTGACAGTTGACAGTGGACTGTCATAGAACTCGGTTGTGTCGTTTGTCTGCGAGCTTATCATTAAGTTTTTTCGTTGATTTTTTTGCTGATTTTAGTCTGAACTTGTTGAGAATTATGGGACATCCAACCCGGATGATATAAACTTAAGAACTATGTTGTTTGACATAAGCTGAACCTGTCAGTCGTGTCAAGCCAGTTACACTCACCACACGTGTCGAATGAATAAACTCTGCGTTGAAACAAAAGTCTATAGGTTATGGGCCCAGATAAGCAACGAGAATTGGCCGTTCACGGTATCCCGCAGTTCGCCAGAACCGGCTTCGACACATGGAAATTCCGGGTTCAGATCCATCTGGAAGCCTGGAAGGTGTGAGATACGGTGGTGAAGGAAGGGCCAGCAGACGACAAAGAGGCGGCGAAATTCCAAGAAATGGACGCCAAAGCAAAAGCTATACTAGTAAGCCTAATATCGGATGAATATCTAGGCTGCATTCGAGAGAAGTCTACGGTAAAAGAAATGTGGAAGGCTCTCGAAGACACATTCGAGAAAAAGTCTGCAGGAAAGCAAAAAGTTATCAGAAGGCAGCTTGCTCGGCTCCAGCTTAAGGAAGGGACATCATTGCGTACCCACCTTATGACATTCGAGGACCTCATTCGACAGCTTCGATTGGCTGAGGAAAGTCGTTCGAAACTCGAGGAAAGTGACGTTTGCTCAGCTCTTAGCTTGACCCTTCCGGAATCTTACGATCCCCTAATAACCGCTCTTGACAATCTACCGGAAGCCGAATTAACGCCGATGAAAGTCCGGTTGTTAAGCGATGAGTCGAAGCGGTTAGATCGACTGTATAGCTATGAAGAAAAGCCTACTGCGTTTGCTGGAGAACATCGTAAGAAGTACGAAATCAAAAAATTCTCAGGAAAATGTCATGGCTGTGGCAAACGTGGTCAGATGAAGAAAGACTGTCGAAACAAGACGAATGCCAACATTGCAAATGGATCAAGATCGGTCGTGTTCACGGCGGATGATGTCAGATGCAAGAAGCTATCAGATGAAGGATCGGAAAAGCTCGAGTTTATTCTTGACTCAGGAGCCAGTGATCACATGGTTAATTCGAAGCAATATTTTGCATCTGTGGAACCACTGCAGCAACCGGTGTACTTGGTCACATCAGTGAAAGTGGCATGACCACTCTGGTGCGTGAGAATCTGGCCCTTGGTGTGAAATTCAAACCTAAGAAGCTGAAGTTTAGTGACGTATGTGCTCTTGGTACACATTGCCGTGAGTCGTTCAATGGTACGAGAGACAGAGCATCCCGACCGTTGGAACGTATTCACTCCGACGTATGTGGACCTATCGACCCTCCGTCGTGGAAAGGCCACCGTTATTCAGTTAAATTCAACGAACAATGCTTCGCGTGGAACAAAGAAACACCAAATGCAGAAAAGCTGGTTATATCGATAACTCACGAGCAAGAAGGGGAAGGTGAAAATGTAGTCAAAAAGGAAGAAGAACAGGAATGCTACGAGGATGCCATTGATGTAAGAGAAGAAAAAGATGAGCAACCTGCCGCCCAAAATGTCTTGAATGAAATGCCATGTCAAGTGGGAGAGTTTCAATCGACGCATGAAGATGCAGCGGATGCAGATGATTCCGCGCATCTAGATCGGGACTTTTCCGGTGACGACCAGTCCTTGAGGCGCAGCAAACGAGAGCGCTGTCTTCCAAGTAAGTTCCTTGACTACTTTACAGGGTTCAGTGCCAGTGCTGTTGGCTTTCCCTTCTTCGCAGACGTTCCCGAAACGTATAAAAACATTGGTGCTCGTGGGGATAGTGATATATGGTTCCAGGCTGTGGATGACGAACATCAAAGACAAAGTGGGCGTTTCGACTTAAGGAAGACGATACTGGGCATCAGGTCAGGTGTAAGGCGCGACTGGTAGTTCTGCAGCGTCCGGAAATCGAATATGAGGACACGCTTGCCCCGGTTGCGAAGTTGTCTACAATTCGAGTGGTTGGTGGTAGCCGTTGCCGTCAACGATGAATTCCACATACATCAGATGGACGTGAAAACAGCTTTCCTACATGAGATTCCTGAAAGGAACAACTGCCATGGGACTCCATTATAAGAAACACACTGATACAGGACCTCTTGTTGGATATGTGAATGCTGACTGGGCAGCCGATTTGGAGGATCGTAAATCGGTTACGGGATTTATGTTCAAAGTATACGACTCTACAGTTTCTTGGACTAGTCGGAAGCAAGCTACAGTCTCAATATCGTCTAACCAGCAACAAGCCGATAGCTTTACTAAAGCATTGGATGTCATCCCGTTTCAATGGCTTAGAAGTATGATTGGGGTCGCCAATTGAGAGGGGGTGTTGAGAATTATGGGACATCCAACCCGGATGATATAAACTTAAGAACTATGTTGTTTGACATAAGCTGAACCTGTCAGTCGTGTCAAGCCAGTTACACTCACCACACGTGTCGAAAGAATAAACTCTGCGTTTAATCAAAAGTCTATAGAACTGTTCGTTAACGGTTTTCGATTTTCGATTGGACCAAGTTTGGTGGCGATACGTTGCTCACTTTACTCGAGTCAGTGCCTGTTGCTTGTTCCCGTTGAAGCCCGCCTTTTCAACCACTGAAATGGAGGAGATTTGCTTTTCTTGTGCTAAGCAGTTGGACGCGGGTGACGAGAGGATCAATTGCGCGTATTGCGAGGCATCATTTCATCACAGCTGCTCCAAGCTTGCGCAGCAATTAGTAACGGCTGTGGGAATGTATGCGGATCTACACTGGAGCTGCATCGGTTGCACTAACGTGCTGAAGAACCCACGTAGTAAAGCAGTTAAGGAGATGGGCCTCCAAGTGGGCTTTCAGGCGGCCCTTCAGTCGGCGTTGTCATCAATTAAGACTTTAGTCGTCGAACCGCTGACCAGTGAGATTCGAACCGGTTTCGAGGCTCTTAAGCCCTCCTCGCCCTATAGCACTCGCTCAGCATTTCCAGTGGGTAAACGCCGTCGCATCATAGATGATTTGGAGTCATCCATAAACATCAACAATAATTGCGCTCCCAACCCGCCAGCCTCGGATACCACACACACGATCGCAACATATGCAACGGTCGCTAGAGTTCCTCCTCATTCACTAGTGGGAATTAAAGGAATCACAGGATCCGATCGTGATTCCTCCTCGCTTCCCGCAGCGACGCGGACCACCTACAATCTGAAGACCGTGAACCAACGATCCAGATCGGGAAGCGATCATCAGTTGGTGTCCAGCATCCAAACGCGATAGTTAGATATTAACCCGCACATATGTTGTAGGAAATAAAGTTTAAGTTTTTTTAAATCTCAAACACCAGCAGCAGTGCGTTAACTATATTTCTTGAAAAAACGTTTTTGCGTCGATAATGGTCCGTTACACGATACTTAACACGTTCCGTACCAAGCACAAAACGGTATAGTTAACTGCGGGCCGAAAAAACGCAAATTCTGCTTTGCAATCGTTCGTACGATTGCGAATGCAGCAAAGCAAACTGGTCACCCATATTTGGGTGACGCGGTACGGAACGTGTCAACTGTTTCTGCCTATTCCCAACAGCAATTTGCTTCACTTTTACAAGCGGTTCTTATTTTTTGGTGATCCAGTGGATTGCGAAAACACGTTTGAGGGGCTGTCGATAAGAATTAGGCGCATCCTTGAGACAGTGAAGGATTATGCGCAAAAACTATTCCTGCAGGAGGTGGAAAAATTCATTGACAGCCTTCCTAATCATTCTAGACAGGAAAACATGCATTATTTGAAAGAAACGCTGATTCGCGAAAGGAATGGCAATGAACTGTAAGACAAGTTGTTTGGCCAAAATGCTGATGAATATTTTTTTAAAAACCGTTCTTTTTAATGACTCACTCTTGACAGGACTGGCGCGACTTTTATAGGAAGAACAACTCCAGACAGCGCAAGCTTGCGGGAACCCACCCTTCCACCAAGGTAAGAATGCCCACAACAATATTTACTCTAATTTTTCGTCAAATGCGCAACTGAATCATTCTCAAAATTGTATTTCAACAGAACCTCGCTTGAATACTACGCAAGATACATTTACACCGGGAACGTAAGCAGTTTTCGTCAACCGTATAACAATTTAACCGATGCGTCAAGATGTATCTTAAAAACGAAAACGAAGGAAATCCAAAAGCATTATTTCAACGAACTTCGACATTTTTTGGATTTGCTCCCAAAGCAGAAGCGAAAGGTGTATCTACGATACCTGGAGCTAAAGGCTAAGGAGCCAATCGAGTTTCAAACTTTCATGCTCAAAAGGTTTGTAAATTGGCCTTTACTGTTTTCTATTTTAATTATCAAATTCGATTGAAATACCATATGACATTCTCATAATCCTTTTTGTTTCAAATAATTTTAGAAATGATGAAGCCAAACTGGTTCAAGAAGAAGCATCAGAATCACCTTATGAAGATTTCGGTTTCAACGCAAACGAAGTTTCCGCTAAAGAAGACCTCGCCTTCTCAGCCTCAGGAAATCCATTTCCGCCAGAGGGTGAAACTCCGCCATTGATTACGGCTGAAAGAAACCAGCCGAAATCAATTCTTAATCGGAAGCATGATGTTGCTGCTTCGGATATGGCGATGTTACCGAAAAAAAAGGTAACATTTCAGTTGTCGGAAAGGTAAATAACTCTTCAGTATCTAATGTTATCATGCATGTTAATTTGAAAAGAAAATTATGGTTTAATGGGCTTGAGACTTATGCCAGATATGCTGTGGATGAGTCCCGTTTGAGAAATTTTTAAGTTTTGGAGTTAAGTTAGAATGTTTCAGTTATATCAACAATTTTTTGAATGACAATTACATTTTAGTTTCTTTTTATTTTTCTTCGTAGGGAAAGCGAACAATCAACATCTCGCGTAAAACGACAATCAGGAGTTTTGGTGAAGCGAAAAATTACACCAACGTAGGTTTATTTACTTCAAAAGTTTTTAAATATTATGTGAATTTAACTATAAACAATGCTTTTTTTCAATGTTTTTCAGAGAAATTTCAGAGTTTCACAAGAAGTACCTCTTTTTTGGGGAACCTGAAGATCATGAAGTGGCCTACGCACAATATTCCAGTGAATGCAAAGCGGCGATTGAGGAATTCCTTCAGAATTAGCAATGTTGCATGCCGTCATGCATTCGGAGGGGAAAATGAATATTGAGAAAATAGTCTTACCTTATCTACAACTTTGGCCAAAACGCAAGGTAAATAGGCATGGTGAGCAAAAGGCAAGGTAAATATGCATGGTAAACTGCCGTATACCCAAAAACTCACTTTTCGTACGAGCTAGCGAAAAGCAATGTTCGGCACGAATGTGTATCGCCACGAGGCTTATCTTTCGTCCATGTACGGCATTTCGATCCGAGGTACGCAAATGTGACAAAAAGTGTGCAAAAAATGCGCCACCGCGTGTAATTCCCCGACCGGCATGACCCACTAGTCAATTTAACCGTTACCATACAAGTTTACCCACCACCGATCCCTCTTGGCCCATACTTCGGTCTTTGCACACAAGATATCGAGTATGCCATCTCTTTTTAGCGTGTAGCTCGTAATCATCTGTATAAATCAACGTTATGTTGGATCCAACCCGGGTGGTATAAACGTAACTTCCCGTGTTTGGACACAGCGATTCAAAAATGTGTCTGTGTTAGTGGAACCGCGCGTGGAAAGAAAGCCAGTGAGCAAATGACAAGTTCGAGAAGCCGAATCAGTATCACAACAAGAAGTGAGTTGAACACACGCGAAAGCAAATCTAATCGTGGTAATTGTTTTAGTATCTGCGGATCTGTAATTTCTTTTAGTGATTCCAGAACATTGTTATCTTCAGTTCGATGGAGACACTCAACTGTAAAAAGTAAGGAAAGCAGCATCTCAGGAAACCGACAAAGCGACCGGGGAAACTACATCCGCGGCAGCAAAGTCGGAGTCGGAAGTTCCGGCGCAATCGGTGTCGCCAATCCTGGCCTTGTTAAAAAGGGTAAGCACAAGCATGCCGATATTCATTTCGTACCAGTTGCAGCGTAATGAAATCTCACTCCAGTTTTAGACAATTACAACCAAATCGACCCGCCGGATAGACGAGTGCTTGTTTGCGATGGCTTATCGTGGTGCCTATCGCGAACGCAAGACTTCAGTCCATATCGATCGGTACAACCAACATGATACACCACTTAGCGAGATACGTAGATGCTTATTCAAAAAAATCATAGATGAGGGCAGACACCGCCGATGTTGGCCCCGTTGAGCCGGTTTTCAGTACCGTAAAAAACACAAAACCAAGCGTAGCTCAGGCTGTATCAAACCAATCTCGCAAAACAAATAAGTTTTGGAAACGTTATGAGGAGCCCAACAACATACCATCGAGAGCGAGAAAATCCGATGCTTTTTCAGCAAAATCATTTGTTAGGGCAGACATCACCGATGTTGGCCCCGTTGAGCCGGTTTTCAGTACCGTAAAAAACACAAAACCAAGCTATGCTCAGGCTGCATCAAACCAATCTCGCAAAATAAAACAGTTTTGGAAACGTTATGCGGAGACCAACAACATACCATCGAGAGCGAGAAAATCCGATGCTTTTTCAGCAAAATCATGTGTTAGGGGAGACATCACCGATATTGTCCCCGTTGAGCCGGTTTTCAGTACCGTAAAAAACACAAAATCAAGCTATGCTCAGGCTGCATCAAACCAATTTCGCAAAACAAAACAGTTTTGGTGTAATATACTTTAAGTAATAAATCATAATAGAATTTATTTTTAAATTATAGAAAATATAAAACGATCATTATTTGAAATTATTTAAAGCTAGATATTAATTATGGCAAAGGATCAGGTGTATAGATTAAAGGTGTAAGATTAATAGTTTCGTTAAGATAAGGATAGAAGTTAAATTGAACTAGGCAGTCTAGATAAGATAGAACGATAATATATTAGAAAGAGACAGATAGTTGTTTCCCCGTAAATAATAAATTATCCATAAATTTCGATTCAAATAATATATTAATTAAATAGGAGACACTCTCAACAGATAGGTAATTTAAATTAGGTTAGTTTAAGATATGATTTAGGTAGGATAGTACTATCAGTAAACATTAAAAGTAAAAGAAAGGATCAAATTGCGCAGCATACTCAAGCGGTCACCTTGCGCGCAATTGCGCGGTGCTACCAGGCTTTTGTTCAAATTAATATAAAAACGCGCTACGAACGATGTAAAAACGCATTCGCAATAAAGTTATCGGTGAAGCTCGAACAAGCTTCGAAGTGTAAAATAAAGTGTTTCTCCTATCCGAGATAAATCATATTACAATTTAATACAAAAAAACAAAGGTCAAAAACTCGGCTCAGAAGCTGTACGATCAGGTGCTGACCAAACCGCATGGTTGCATTTTCATGGACGATTAAAGCAACGTGAAAACTGATTTTAAGCAAATTCCGAGCGTTAAATTTTATACGACTTATGCTTATGGCAACATCCCCAAGAAGTTCAATCTTTTTTTCGCCGATAAATTCGCTCAAAAATACGATTTGGCAAGCCCCATTTCTAAATGAACCAAGCCTTACGTAACTTCGTTGGTGCGTTCATCTCTTTCGATATTTTATGGGTGCGAATAAAGCTTGGTGGACCACCGATGTACCACGGGGTTTTACATCTTTATCTGCGTGGGTGTCTTTCCTGGCGATAGGCACTTACTTAAGATCTTCCTTCCTGTCTACTCCCTCGTTAACTGTCATTCTCTCCAAAGTTACCTTGATGGCTTCTTAGCTTGTTGCATTCGAGATCCGATCCGTTTCGATTACTCCCTTTGAGGCACACCACTTACGAGGGTATCTACGGCGAAGGACCTTGGGGTGTAGCTGGACAACGACTCTACATATCCTGTTCCCCCCTACCCCTCGCGATGTCACTTGCTCGGACTTCAAACCTTTCAGCAACGGCACGCGCCACCCAATCCTTGTTCATCGCGAACCTCCTTCGTCATAACCTTGATGCCCTTCTCCTATTGTCCTACATCCCTTCGCGTCATTTTCGTGATAGACATCCTTTCCTGCTTCCCACTCGTCGGACAAGTTATGGCCAGAATGATCCGTTAATTCGGTCACTATCGGTCTTCAATGCAGTCAGTGGTCTATTTGACTACAATATTTCAATCTTCCAATTCCGTTTCCGTATCCTCTCTATTACCCCAATCTTTTTAAAATTAGTTTGTATAGCCCCTGAAACAAACAATTGTATCAAAAAATGAGAATGTAAAAATTCCTGCACTATTCTTAAATCTAACTAATTACTATATATACTATTTTTAACGCTGTAACCAACAATTCAAATCCGCAATGGATGTGGACCCAAGGTCATTCCGGTCGCTACGTCGGTTACTTGTTAATCACCTACCTGAGCCAAAGGTGGTCCACACACCAGGAGTAACCGAGGAGCCACACGTGAAGCTTTTTACACCGAACGAACGTTTTTTTCCAGCGGCTGGAGCTTTCCGTGTCACTACTGCCTCTCGCTCTAATGGCAGTTGTATTTTCCTTCCTTCGGTTCACGTTCGGTGTTGAAGCTATGCTCAGAATTCGAGCGAACGTTCGCTAGGCTAGCGCACAGAAAAAGTCGAGCGAATTTTTTGGGCATTCTTCCCCTTCCATGTATGGGTAAAAAAAAGCAGACCAACTGTTATAAATATGGTATGGCTTGCCGCAAAAAGCTCAGGCCAAAAAATTCGGTCTACGCGTTCGTTAGCTCACGAGTGGCTCCTCGGTAAGATGGAAAACTGTCTGGAGTAATATACTCAACAAAAGAGTCCCGTCAGACCAACGATTGATTCTCTACTTATTTGCTAACAACAAAATGCAACACGGTCAACCACTGCATCGGATGAGACGTGTACCAACAGACACGTGTGCGTCGTACCCCGAAGTGAACATCCTGGAGCATAAGTTTACGCTGTGTCCAAGAGTTACCGCGGCCTGGGACCTGCTGCGAAGTGTGACTCACAGTTTTTCTCCAAGATGGTCACGTACGTTTACGGGGCTACGATAGCCAATACTGTCTGGAATGAGCACCCACATGCGCCTCACTATACTTCGTCCTTACGCCAACTATATCATCCACATCGTTGGAAACAACATCGTGTGTTTGATCTTGATATTCACGCGTGTGCCTTAAGAGGACAGCAATCACTGTACCAAAACCTATGGATTTTCTCTACAAATAAACAATATTTTACAAAACAAACGTAGAGGGAATTTCAGGGAATGGGGAGACCTTTAAATATAAGCGATACAAGTAACGTAGTTGCACTTGAAGTACGAAGGTTCGTTTTGCGTAGCTCTCATATTTCGTCACCCTGCGTGATTATTTTTTCGTATATGTGAGTAAAAATTTGCAGTGCTATAAGATGGATGTTTTGGCATCGATCCGCAGTGCGAGTGATCTACTAAAGATCACTGACAATGAAATAGAACTTGTGAAGGTGCTGCAACAGGCGGGGTTGCTCGCCACTAGCATGTTGTGCGAAAAGTGTGGCCGCTTCATGACATTAAAGTCTACGAAGCGTGCTAATTCGTGCAAGTGGGTTTGTATAAAAACCCTAATCTGCCCAGGGAGTGAATGTACGGTCCGTAGGGGCAGTATATTCAATAACTCCACCCTTCACCCCCCAGCTTATGCGAGTGGTTTTTGTTTAGGCGCGTAACACCAAGCTAGAGCTCGCGGCTACCGATTCCGGTACATAGCGACAGACCGCTGGAAAGTGGTATCAAATATTAAGAAAATTGAGTGCCGATCACGTGTTTCACCAGCAGAATCAAATTGGTGACGAGGGATGCGTATTTGAACTCGACGAATCCGTCGTCACCCAGCGGAAATATCACCGGGGACGAATGTCGCACAACTACCATGTGTGGGTTTTGGAGGCATTTGTCGTGAATCCAGAGATATTTTCGTTGAGATCGTGGAGAAGCGTGATCGTGTAACTCTTCGCAATCTTATTATGACACATATCCGTCCGGGCACAACAATAATGGCCGATTGTTGGAGGTCTTACAATGCCTTGCATGGTTTCATCCGTCAGACCATAAACCATTCGCAGTATTTTATTCACCCTGAAGACCCCACGGTGCACACGCAGAATATTGAGAATGTCTGGCGATGGTTGAAACCGTTTCTGAAGAGAAAAGAGAACAAATCGAGGAGGAGTACATTACGGAGCACGAAGTCAAACGATGACACATTTTTAACTATTTGGAATATCATCAAAATAGCACAGAGCTCACTAGCTCTTGCAAAAGGGTCGCTAGCTCTTGCAAAAGCGATACGCTTCCTGCGTTCGTTCCCTAAACATATAGCTATATGATTGACACTCCTACATGCCAACTGCAAGTGGTAGTGTAGTGAGCAACAGAACAGGGCACATCAAGGCGTACTATACACTGCTATAGTACGCCAGTAGATAAGTGTGTTAGTTTTAAGTTAGAATATAAATTACTGTAGAAGAAAATAAAGGACATTACGAGCTTATTCTCTGAACGAGACGCATCTCACTCGTAACTATATATTTTTTTGGCTAGCAAAAGCTTATATACAAATTAAATGTTTTACAAAATGTGTATTCTTGAACTCCGACACCAACCTCATCGTGGTGCTAGCTGGAGTAAGATCTCGGAACGTATTAAGTTCTTCAGCACTTTGTGCAACAATCGTATACTAATTTATTTATTTACTTATTTATTTATTCAGGCTTACAAAGCAAAAATAAAAAAGTGTCTGCAAAGGCAACAGGTAAGATGATAGCAAAACATTTGCAAATATTTTTCACCAAAACAAATGATTTTCTTTTCCAGACGCTAATATATGTAGCAGATACAGCCAAAAGAGAATGCACAACTCCTTGGAATACATTATGGGAACTGTTCAACGTTTTTTAATTACATATCGGTACCTTTTCATCCCGGTAGCCTTTCGGTAGATAGGACAGGCCCACTTCGTACTCGGAGAAAAAACTAAACTAAATTAAATATGTTTTCCATTTCAGTTTAAACTGAGCACTGTGTAGAAAAAATCATAGGGAAGCTGATTCAATCGAAGCTTAACGGACATGGGCTGTACCAGATAACTTTATATAATAATTCCTACATACTAGGGAATTTCACGGAGACATCTTGCTGTGCCGCTTAACACTCGACAAACATATCCTTTTATTGAAAGTCGATCGATAATATTGTTTACCAAGAGTGCTTTGCAACACAGCAAGGCAATTTTACACCACACAGTATAGTAACACTCAGTTTGATATCATTCATCTTGGGCTGACAGAGACTTGCTACCCTCTCTACTTGTAGAACTTCGTCTACCGTTTAGCCGAACTTTCATACCAAGAGGCTTTACTTTACCTTTTTTTGAAAAGATTGCAGCGCTCTTCTCGGATGAAAACAGCTTCTGGCACTGTTTCTGTGACGAAATGATCTCTGATCACCGAAAGCACAGGAATATCACCAGCAAACTTCGCTCTCACCCATTCTCAATTGTTTGCATCACCTATCCGCATCTACTGTTCCAACGCGGATCAGTTGTATGGATGACCGTTCATCATTGTAAATGGCTCTGGTTCTGTTTTTCCTGTAATTGTAAGTACCACTGCACCACCTTTTTAATGTTTTGTTAACTTATCGTCTTATTTCTCTCGTTTTTGCAGCCTTGAATTAAAAAAGTATCCTTTAGATTTTTCGGCGATTCCTTATATCCCTATTCAATCGTATTTGTAAGCGTTCCTGAAGCGACCATTCTATAATCCATTGTATGTTAAAGCATGTTGATTAGCTCATTAAGGTGGAGCCTCTTTGAAACACTTTTTTGCTGATAGATCCTGTAATTTAATTTTTCTGGTTCCGTGTCTATCAACCTTTTGAACTTGTCCACTTGTGCAATCATTTTTGGTCCATAACGTAATGAAAAAAATTGGAAATTAATTTTTGTTTATTTGAGCTGCAAGAAATTCTGCAAGAAGTTATTTTAATTGTTCAATAAAAGGTTACCATAAGAAACCCGGCCTTTTCGCGATTTTACGTTGGGTTGTGTTTGACCGGGATGACAAAGAAAGATGATAACAAGAATGATGAGAAATAGATTAGATTTAATTTTTGCGTGATGCGATCGAAAACGTTGACAATTTCTTTTATGTGGATATTATGTATACATTATTCCGTGTACACGTCATTAAAGTAGAACAGTTTTGCATCTTTATAACACGATAAGATGTATGTGCCCTAATTTCGAACACAGGATCAATCACTTTAAATAATCAACCATCGCAAGATCAATTTCATGATTAATATCGATCCATGCAAGATACCGTATGATAAGAAAGGCCTAACAAACTCTCGGCCTCATCCGACGCATGGCATCTGACTTCACAGATTCCATGTGTCTCAGAACCCCCTAATGCAGCTTGGTTAGATCTCATCTTGAGTTCGCACGTGTGCCTAGTTGGAGCGATATCGGGTATTTGAAGTACCCGACATACTGGTCCGATCTGTTCTGAGACTGCGAGTCTAAGCGGCTCTAAGGCAATGAGCAGGCTACTTCCTCGTGGCTGTGTACGCGGGGCCTGGCACGCCTGTCTCGTGTGCAACGACATCAGCTCACATCATGTGAGGCTGCTCACACTCAATTTTGTGTTTGATAACAAGTTCGCAAAAAAAACGATGGTGTGACATGCAATCTGCATCTGCGGGCACAAAACGGCACCGCAATGACGTCGGACGTTTCCAGAACCCAATGTTTGGAGAAATGGATTCTACCATTTATCAAAGCGCACAGGGGCAAAGTTGTCTCTTGACCCGATTTGGCAACCTGCCATTATTCCAAGGTGGCCTTGAGTGGTACAGGGCTAATAAGATCAACTTTATCCCTAAAATAACGAATCCACCAAATTGCCCAGAGTTTCGCTTCATCGAAAAATACTCGACAATCAGCAAACTACGTCTTAGACGAAGTGGTGGGACAGGAAGGAGAGCCGATGTTAGAGTCGAAGAAAAAAATACGTGAGTTTATTAGAACCAGCAATACGTAAATATATAGTAAAAAGCTATTTTTATAATGACGACGTAACGCAATGGAATAGTCGACGACCCAACGATCAAAGGAACTGTGAAGCACCCGGTGAATGAGTGGCTGGAAATAAGGGTGGAAATTAACATGGAAGGAACGTTATATGCCTGTCAATTTATGTTGATAATTTGATTCTAGGCAGTTTCAACGTGGAAGCGTTCAGAATGAATTCAAAAACCTTCTGGGAATTTATTCCTTAAGTGCCTTAACGAAGGAGCATTTAAACGAAACGAATACTGCGTATTGTTTGTTTGTTTGATTCCAACTCGGCAATTAATTTGTTTGCTGTTTGAAACACAAAGTTTTCAAACTATTCGCAATATTAGTTATCGAGCAAAGTTTTTTATTATTGAAGCAATTGAAAAGAAAATGCTTTTTACTTCATTGAAGTTAGAAGTTGAGATTAAAATGTAAACTCGGCGAAGTGTCGATGACGAATTTATCCCTACAAAAAAATCGAAAAGTGACGGTGTATTTCCGGCATCGATGTCTCTGACTGGTAACACATACTAAGGCGAATAGAATCTTTGTGACGC
Organism: Anopheles coustani; assembly: GCF_943734705.1. Classification (NCBI taxonomy): domain Eukaryota; kingdom Metazoa; phylum Arthropoda; class Insecta; order Diptera; family Culicidae; genus Anopheles; species Anopheles coustani. The sequence goes on from NW_026525048.1 coordinate 1,552,143, forward strand.
CTTTGCCACCTACTTTTCGTCACTGTATGACAGTGCATCAACATTGGTTTATTCACGATTCTTGGAGCCATTCAAGAGCAAGTAGATATTCCCTTGCCATCCATCACCGAAGAAGAGGTGTTCTCTGCTGTTAAGGACCTTGTACCGATCTTAACAAAAATCTTGAACAAATCCTTGTAGTCTCGAAGCTTTCCGTTCCTTTGAAAATCATCATGGATGTTTCCTGTTCACAAGAAGACGGACCGGGGTGATATCACCATGCTATTCGCGTGTAGAAAATTGGTTGAGCTAGTTATAGTCAAACATCTCCAGCGAGGATTTCGACTTTCGATCTGTACTGTTCAACATGGTTTAATGCCAAACAGATCCATCGATACTAACATAATGTGCTTCCTGATCTTTATACGGGCTTCCTCACTGACTTCGACTACGTCAACCATGCCTTGCTGCTTGATAAATTGATAAGGTATGGTGTTCATGGTGGCCTTGTCCAGTAGATTCAGAGTTTCTTGACTGGAAGATGCATTCAAGTCAGCATTGGTTCGAGCTTTGGTGCTCCATTCTGCAACATGAATTAGCAAAAATGGTTTCACTGCTTTAAAACAATACAGTCAAGCAAGCAATGCTGCTAGATCTACAGATGAAAAGCCATAGCATCGAAAACGAAGAGAAAATATATGAATAACCTATTAAATTTGTATTAGAAGGCATAACAACGTATCAAAATATGAATCCTCCAGAAAGTCAAATACAAACTCTAGTTGACAAAAAAGATAATGATCAATACCGCCAACACCTGTTTGGAGACTTTGTGAGTCGTATAAGAGTACAAGGAAAATTATCTGACCCAAACCTCAACCTCAACCTCAATTATGCACGGAGCCTCAACCATACGCTTCCAAGTCCCCATTGCGCCAGCAATCGGGGTCAAGGTTAGCCGTGCCCAGCAACAGCCTAGACGTCGGGTGTTTCCTACATTATGGCGAAGTTACACAAATATCAATCAAGATTTTCAACCCTGTATATATAAGTGCGGCAATTTTTATGTAAACCAGCCACTTCTGTACCCTGTGAAAGAGTATTTTCGAAAGCCGGACAAATTTATAATGACAAGCGATCGCGATTAAATCCAAAAAAAAAAAATGACGGAATTAGTGTTCCTTCATCACAATGACTTTTAGATTGATTGAAATAAAAAACACTACATTATGTAAAAGTTTCATATTGTTTACGAACGTCTTTAGGTATAGAAATGAATATATTTTATAGATAGTATCGTTTAGTACAGTTAATCATAGTATAATATTGCATATAGTGAATAGTTCATGAATTCTTTAATACAATGCTATGAATTATGTCTGACTGAACTGCAAAGAGAAAATGAAGTTTAGAGTATTTGATTTCAATAAAACAAAAAATTATTGACAATGTTCACAATGTTTTTGGATTTCTGGACTGCATCGAAATGTATATAAATCATATAAATGAATAATGAGTAAATAGCTAATATAGTTTAGCTAAGGCTAAGAATGTATTGTACATAGTTGATAGTTTATGAACTCTATTGCAACGATATGAATTATGGTTGATTGAACTGCGATAAAACCAAAGCCACAAATAAGATGCATAAGCATAACAAATATTCTCTTGTTAAATATTCTAGTATTGAATACTTTTTAAAATGTTTTTTTTTTAATGTATGTGATATTTTACGATAGATCAGATTTTACAATGCGGTGAAAGTAATGATCTGGAAAATATTTGTCGTTTAACATTATAACCAATTTGAAGAAATAATCGGTCCTGGGACGTGCGGAAGAATCACCGCACACGCTCACTTCACCTCACTGAACTGGACCGCACCTGATCTTTCTAAAGAATCATCTTTCCCAGACCGAGCACCTTTTGCGGCCACATTTTGTATGTAAGGGAGATGTCACGGAGACCGAGCACCTTTTGCGGCAACATATTTTATGTAAGGAACATGGCACGGAGAGGCACTTCTGTTCGTTAAGCTACAAAAAACAAAAATAAGGAACGAATTCGCGCCAAAACGAGTGCAGCTCGTGAAGCAAAGAAAGTCTCTGTAGGTCAAAGTTTCAAAAGCTAAGTTCGCTACAAAAAATGCTAAATTGACTATTTGATTGCTGTTGAAATGTATTTCTATCATTTCAAGTTGATCATTGAATATTGTTGAATAAAGCAGTTGAATGTAATGAACTACATCCATTTTGTTTTAAGTGCGCCAAGTAAGGCACATTACAAAAACCAGGCGCCAAAATAGAAACATGATGTGCCACACAAAGAGTTTGTGTAATTTGAAGAAATATTAATCTTCGTGTTTTTCATTTATTTTAGTAATATTCTATGGTAGTTAGGCTATCACTGTGCAAAAAAAGCATCATTTGACCGAACATTGCTTTTGTTATTCAACTTTGTATGCACAGTTTCCTCAACAGCACCAAATATCAACGGTATAAGATAATTAAATATGCTCCAGAATGAGATTACGAAGAATACATATCATGGAAGACTTTTGTGCAAGAATATAAATGGGAAGTAATGATGAAGACTTTTCTATAACTAATAAATGTAATACAGTTTAACATAAACCGACGAAGAAAAGTGAATTTAAAATTATTACAAAATAAAAGGACGGCAAAGTTCCACTACTCATTTTTTCAGCAATAGCGTCATTTCTCTTGCCATCATCTCATCAAGAGGAATAGTTATAAGCTCAAAAAGGTTCAATAAAATACTTATCTGATCTCTGACTGGAAGTACTAACTCTTATTGAGCCCCCACGTTCGCTGCATTCTCTTCATTGAACTTAATTGCACAGCAAAACAGATTATGCACTAACGATTGATTAAATCTGCATCAAATTTCTAACACCGTATCTATTTCAAACACCGTATTGAATCTGAAAAATAAAACGACGTTTACATCCATTAATTTACTGTATTAAAAATAAAGAAAATAACAGGTATACTACTTTCGCCTATAAGTTCAGACAAACGACACATTGATCAACATGCATTGAAAATATAAACTAATGAGAATTATTGAATGGAGGGGCCCATGACGCAGGGGAGGCGCGAGGAAAGCTTAATAGAGCTTGACCGATTCACCCATCAACAATCGAATAAAATTTCTTTTCACTTAAAACATTGGAAAACAAAATCAATATGGTAAAAATGCTATACTTTGGATAGACGAACCGAAGAAACCATTCATAAAAATCCTGACTAACTCAGCAGACTTATGGAACCATATGGAGACATAAAAATCTTTTTTTTTTACTATTTTTAACAGATCAACCAAACATAATGTTTTTTTTACAATACAATTTCAATTAAGTTGAACAATGAGAATTTCGATAATTTGAAATTTCGATTGAAATGATTTTCGTAAGATAAGGACTTTTTTCAATAATAAATTTAAATTCTAAGAAAATCTTAAAATTCATAATACTCACCATACTTAACAAAATCGATTTCATCACTGGCAATCAGAGGAACAACCGTATCGGAAACAATTCTGAAATAGATTCACGCATTTATATCAACATTAGTTTTCATAGTATTCAAAGGATCAAAACAAAAACTACTCACAATTAGTCAATCTTATTTGTATTTTTAAAACTACACGCAAATATGCTGTAACGAATGATTGTATACATACTCTAATTAACACGTTAAGTGCTACGCGTAATTTGCACTCCTTACCGTTCTGCCGGCGATTGGTAGCAAACCATCGACGGCGAGCAAGGCAGTACTTTCATGTTCAATCATGTCTCGACGAAACAAAACGAGGCAAAACAGAGAAATGAAAATACGGTCAGACTCTTAAACAAATGATTTTAATAATGCGGGACCTAAGGTATGCTATTGAAAAACTTACTACGCTGTCGGTCCCGAACCGCCTGTGTCCCTACCAAACCGGCTCTGTTGGTCCGAGCGAGCCGACGCCGGCATACGGGAAAGAACGTTGTCGGCCCCACGGGACCGACGTAGTGCTTAACGTGTTAAAGAAACGCAAGACGGATCATTCTCAAAAACATTATAAAACGCATTCTATCCGGACACCTCAAATGGTTTTAGCTCATTCAATACATATATGCGTGAAAAGATTAATGATTTCACATTTGACACTGTTCAATAATTTTTACACAATCGAACAATCTGATTTTCATAATCTGTGATCGTGAGATTATCTTGAGAAACATTCATTTAGCTGAAACCTATGGAAGCTTTGACCATTTTGGCCATTAGTCTCTCTATTTCAAGATTAACGACGGTAAAACTGCATTGTTACTTACCACACTTTACACAACTGTTCTCGTTTTTTCTCGTTCCTTGCATGACGTAACCAAATTTCGTAGAATATTGTTCAGGGGGCAAGCACTTCCCACATGCAATCAAATTGATGCTGCACTAGAATCAAAAGAAAAATATAGATTTCATGAATGGCCAACTAATCTATAGAGAAAAAACATTTTCTGCAATCATTCGTCGTAACTACCACAAGTCTAATAATTAAATTTTAGTCAAGATGCACTGCCTGACTTACGGTGTGATGTTGCCTTTTCCGCAATGACATGCCATTGCCCGCCCCATTTTCGACAAGGAAAATTTCACTATGCTTTTAATAACGATGTAAAAAACGCTTCATAGTGAGCGATGAAACACTAAACTGTTAGAATGTTCACATTGAACAGCATTTCAATAAATAAAATCGGGAAATATACACCTAAGTAAGAAGTATGGCATGCTTTTTTCTCAACCGGAATCCAACCAACTAGTGTTGGCAGAATCCAGATTCGGATGATCCGAAGATTCGATCCCTAGACGGATTCTAAAGATTCGAACCTCATCTGACAGATTCTAAAGATTTGGGTCCCATTTGACGGATTCTAAAGATTTGATAAGGATTCGAATCAGATTTGATTGGTTTGGGACTCGATTTGATTCGATTCTGACTTGATCATAAACTGTTTGAATCGACTCACAATGATTTGAGTCGAATTAGTCACATAACTAGTCGATCTAGAGATAATGTAATTGATTTAAGTTTACTCAAGTCGAACACTGGATAGAATGTCCAATGGCCATAGATTGAGTTGTTTGCGCGGTTTGCAAGTGGAACCTATTTTTTACAAAGAAATACAGTACAATGTCCATTATCCAAGTTGTTCTACCCAAAAAAAACCCATTTCATCAGGACCAGACCATTTTTACCGGATTCTGAATCGGATTTTGTGGATTCAGATTAGGATACACAATTTCCAGACCGATTTTGATTTGTTTGCATGATGATGCTGAAACTCGGATAAACCAGTTAGTCTGCATATTCCCTAAAAGTACTAGATTGTTCGTGTTGTTTGAATACAATTAGAAGAATAATGTCAACTTTACTGATATTCTTATTTAAGTCATTCATTGAATTAAACAAATCATATGAAAAATCGGCATTAGATGAGCATGTATGACATGACGAATTGGGATTCGGATTCGGAGATCCGGATCTCAGAATGGATTTGAATCGAAAGATTCGAATCCCTATAGGATTCAATTTCACCATCACTACAACCAACAACTGACAGCTGGAACCCAATGCATATCTAGACATAATTTCTCAAGACAAAAAACACATTATTTGCGGTTGTAGGGTTCTGTACTAAAAAAATAAACTTTTGTTTTTCAAAATTTCAAAACGTCCGCTAGACATTTAACCGTCACCCGTTCAACCAAACCTACATACGTAGACGTTCAACCAGACTACCCGGGTGGTCCATACATTTTGCCATTTCTGTGTGACAAATATTAAAAACGTATGATTACAGTAAACGTATACAGTAAACCTGTGGTCACAGCTTTTCGCAACCGCATGCGGTTGCGTTTTTGATCTGTCAAAGGAGCACAGCTTTTTGCCAAAAATAATACTTTAATGTTTGAATATACCACTTATATGAGCATACAATCTCATTAAAGTCTACTAGGAACAATATTTACTGTTGACATATCAAAACGCAGGAGTATGTGGCAAGAATCAAACTCGTTTGATTTTTTTGTACAGAAACCGCAAGGTGGGTCCTAAGGGAGGTGAGCTCAAAGGCCTGGTCGTGGCAGCCATTTTGAAATTAATTTTTGACAATCGTTCCTGGTTTTGTTTACCTACAAAAGGATAACGACGCGTTAGCAAGCTGCTGGTTCCAGTTGATACGGTTACCGGAAGACTCTGCCCTCATTAGCCACAACTTTACTGAGGACACAGTTCCATCTACGATGCATTGCAAAGTCATCTAGTAAATGAGGTTGGACGAGATGGGTAATGCGGTTAGGTCGTCCAAAGGCACATGCGTTAACACTTTGTTGCTACAATGCTACACGAAACGTGTTAGTTAAAACGACAATATCTTCATTATATCGCATTTTTTCCCATTCCATAGGAGTTATTTTTGCAAAAAACAGCCGAACAGGATAAATACGGCATTCTTACGCTATTGGAAAGAACTTTGGAAACAACAACTGGCAAATTGTAAGCATAAACAAAACCCGGAATAATTGTCAAATTTTTCCTTTATTTTTCTAAAAAAGTCAAGGTGATTTGTTCGCGATGAACCCACCTGGATAATAATCACTTTGGTCTTGCGTCTGCGGTGACAGCCCATGACAGCTCCTATCGCTCCCATGGGAAAAAACGCAACCGCATGCGGTTGCGCAAAGCTGTGACCAGGGGTTAAACGATAAGGAGTTCCTAATTTTGTTACAACCCGCCTCGGGCCATTAAAAATTGAGAGATTTTTTTTCGCGTTGAAAAGTTTTGACAGAAATCGATATTAAATGTCTTGCGGACGTTTTGATAATTTGGAAAACGAATGTTTACTTTTTAAGTACATAAGCCTACAACCGCAAATAATTTGTTTTTTGTCTTGAGAAATTATGTCTAGATATGCATTGGGTTCCAGCTGTCAGTTGTTGGTTGTAGTGATGGTGAAACTGAATCCTATAGGGATTCGAATCTTTCGATTCAAATCCATTCTGAGATCCGGATCTCCGAATCCGAATCCCAATTCGTCATGTCATACATGCTCATCTAATGCCGATTTTTCATATGATTTGTTTAATTCAATGAATGACTTAAATAAGAATATCAGTAAAGTTGACATTATTCTTCTAATTGTATTCAAACAGCACGAACAATCTAGTCCTTTGAGGGAATATGCAGACTAACCGATTTATCCGAGTTTCATCATCATCATGCAAACAAATCAAAATCGGTCTGGAAATTGTGTATCTTAATCTGAATCCCCAAAATCCGATTCAGAATCCGGTGAAAATGGTCTGGTCCTGATGAAATGGGTTTGTTTTGGGTAGACCAACTTGGATACTGGAGATTGTACTGTATTTCTTTGTAAAAAAAAGGTTCCACTTGCAAACCGCGCAAACAACTCAATCTATGTCCATTGGACATTCTATCCAGTGTTCGATTTGAGTAAACTTAAATCAATTACATCATCTCTAGATCGACTAGTTATGTGACTAATTCAACTCAAATCATTGTGAGTCGCTTCAAACAGTTTATGATCAAGTCAGAATCGAATCAAATCGAGTCCCAAACCAATCAAATCTGATTCGAATCCTTATCAAATCTTTAGAATCCGTCAAATGGGACCCAAATCTTTAGAATCTGTCAGATGAGGTTCGAATCTTTAGAATCCGTCTAGGGATCGAATCTTCGGATCATCCGAATCTGGATTCTGCCATCACCAGTTGGTTGGATTCCGGTTGAGAAAAAAGCATGCCATACTTCTTACTTAGGTGTTTTTTTTCCGATTTTTATTTACTGAAATGTTGTTCAATGTGAACATTCTAACAGTTTAGTGTTTCATCGCTCACTATGAAGCGTTTTTTACATCGTTATTAAAAGCATAGTGAAATTTTCCTTGTCGAAAATGGGGCGGACAATGGCATGTCATTGCGGAAAAGGCAACATCACACCGTAAGTCAGGCAGTGCATCTTGACTTAAATGTAATTATTAGACTTGTGGTAGTTACGACGAATGATTGCAGAAAAAATTTTTTTTCTATAGATTAGTCAGCCATTCATGAAATCTATATTTTTCTTTTGATTCTAGTGCAGCATCAATTTGATTGCATGTGGGAAGTGCTTGCCCCCTGAACAATATTCTACGAAATTTGGTTACGTCATGCAAGGAACGAGAAAAAACGAGAACAGTTGTGTAAAGTGTGGTAAGTAACAATGCAGTTTTACCGTCGTTAATCTTGAAATAGAGAGACTAATGGCCAAAATGGTCAAAGCTTCCATAAGTTTCAGCTAAATGAATGTTTCTCAAGATAATCTCACGATCACAGATTATGAAAATCAGATTGTTTGATTGTGTAAAAATTATTGAACAGTGTCAAATGTGAAATCATTAATCTTTTCACGCATATATGTATTGAATGAGCTAAAACCATTTGAGGTGTCCGGATAGAATGCGTTTTATAATGTTTTTGAGAATGATCCGTCTTGCGTTTCTTTAACACGTTAAGCACTACGTCGGTCCCGTGGGGCCGACAGCGTTCTTTCCCGTATGCCGGCGTCGGCTCGCTCGGACCAACAGAGCCGGTTTGGTAGGGACACAGGCGGTTCGGGACCGACAGCGTAGTAAGTTTTTCAATAGCATACCTTAGGTCCCGCATTATTAAAATCATTTGTTTAAGAGTCTGACCGTATTTTCATTTCTCTGTTTTGCCTCGTTTTGTTTCGTCGAGACATGATTGAACATGAAAGTACTGCCTTGCTCGCCGTCGATGGTTTGCTACCAATCGCCGGCAGAACGGTAAGGAGTGCAAATTACGCGTAGCACTTAACGTGTTAATTAGAGTATGTATACAATCATTCGTTACAGCATATTTGCGTGTAGTTTTAAAAATACAAATAAGATTGACTAATTGTGAGTAGTTTTTGTTTTGATCCTTTGAATACTATGAAAACTAATGTTGATATAAATGCGTGAATCTATTTCAGAATTGTTTTCGATACGGTTGTTCCTCTGATTGCCAGTGACGAAATCGATTTTGTTAAGTATGGTGAGTATTATGAATTTTAAGATTTTCTTAGAATTTAAATTTATTATTGGAAAAAGTCCTTATCTTACGAAAATCGTTTCAATCGAAATTTCAAATTATCGAAATTCTCATTGTTCAACTTAATTGAAATTGTATTGTAAAAAAAACATTATGTTTGGTTGATCTGTTAAAAATAGTAAAAAAAAAGATTTTTATGTCTCCATATGGTTCCATAAGTCTGCTGAGTTAGTCAGGATTTTTATGAATGGTTTCTTCGGTTCGTCTATCCAAAGTATAGCATTTTTACCATTTTGATTTTGTTTTCCAATGTTTTAAGTGAAAAGAAATTTTATTCGATTGTTGATGGGTGAATCGGTCAAGCTCTATTAAGCTTTCCTCGCGCCTCCCCTGCGTCATGGGCCCCTCCATTCAATAATTCTCATTAGTTTATATTTTCAATGCATGTTGATCAATGTGTCGTTTGTCTGAACTTATAGGCGAAAGTAGTATACCTGTTATTTTCTTTATTTTTAATACAGTAAATTAATGGATGTAAACGTCGTTTTATTTTTCAGATTCAATACGGTGTTTGAAATAGATACGGTGTTAGAAATTTGATGCAGATTTAATCAATCGTTAGTGCATAATCTGTTTTGCTGTGCAATTAAGTTCAATGAAGAGAATGCAGCGAACGTGGGGGCTCAATAAGAGTTAGTACTTCCAGTCAGAGATCAGATAAGTATTTTATTGAACCTTTTTGAGCTTATAACTATTCCTCTTGATGAGATGATGGCAAGAGAAATGACGCTATTGCTGAAAAAATGAGTAGTGGAACTTTGCCATCCTTTTATTTTGTAATAATTTTAAATTCACTTTTCTTCGTCGGTTTATGTTAAACTGTATTACATTTATTAGTTATAGAAAAGTCTTCATCATTACTTCCCATTTATATTCTTGCACAAAAGTCTTCCATGATATGTATTCTTCGTAATCTCATTCTGGAGCATATTTAATTATCTTATACCGTTGATATTTGGTGCTGTTGAGGAAACTGTGCATACAAAGTTGAATAACAAAAGCAATGTTCGGTCAAATGATGCTTTTTTTGCACAGTGATAGCCTAACTACCATAGAATATTACTAAAATAAATGAAAAACACGAAGATTAATATTTCTTCAAATTACACAAACTCTTTGTGTGGCACATCATGTTCCTATTTTGGCGCCTGGTTTTTGTAATGTGCCTTACCTGACGCACTTAAAACAAAATGGATGTATTTCATAACATTCAACTGCTTTATTCAACAATATTCAATGATCAACTTGAAATGATAGAAATACATTTCAACAGCAATCAAATAGTCAATTTAGCATTTTTTGCAGCGGACTTAGCTTTTGAAACCTTGACCTACAGAGACTTTCTTTGCTTCACGAGCTGCATTCGTTTTGGCGCGAATTTGTTCCTCTTTTTGTTTTTTGTAGCTTAACGAACAGAAGTGCCTCTCCGTGCTATGTTCCTTACATAAAATATGTTGCCGCAAAAGGTGCTCGGTCTCCGTGACATCTCCCTTACATACAAAATGTGGCCGCAAAAGGTGCTCGGTGTGGGAAAGATGATTCTTTAGAAAGATCAGGTGCGGTCCAGTTCAGTGAGGTGAAGTGAGCGTGTGCGGTGATTCTTCCGCACGTCCCAGGACCGATTTTTTCTTCAAATTGGTTATAACGTTAAACTACAAATATTTGCCAGATCATTACTTTCACCGCATTGTAAAATCTGATGTATCGTAAAATATCACATACATAAAAAAAAAACATTTTAAAAAGTATTCAATACTAGAATATTTAACAAGAGAATATTTGTTATGCTTATGCATCTTATTTGTGGATTTGGTTTTATCGCAGTTCAATCAACCATAATTCATATCGTTGCAATAGAGTTCATAAACTATCAACTATGTACAATACATTCTTAGCCTTAACTAAACTATTTTAGCTATTTACTCATTATTCATTTATATAAACTATATACATTTCGATGCAGTCCAGAAGTCCAAAAACATTGTGAACATTGTCAATAATCTTTTGTTTTATTGAAATCAAATACTCTAAACTTCATTTTCTCTTTGCAGTTCAGTCAGACATAATTCATAGCATTGTATTAAAGAATTCATGAACTATTCACTATATGCAATATTATACTATGATTAACTGTACTAAACGATACTATCTATAAAATATATTCATTTCTATACCTAAAGACGTTCGTAAACAATATGAAACTTTTACATAATGTAGTGTTTTTTATTTCAATCAATCTAAAAGTCATTGTGATGAAGGAACACTAATTCCGTCATTTTTTTTTTTGGATTTAATCGCGATCGCTTGTCATTATAAATTTGTCCGGCTTTCGAAAATACTCTTTCACAGGGTACAGAAGTGGCTGGTTTACATAAAAATTGCCGCACTTGTATATACAGGGTTGAAAATCTTGATTGATATTTGTGTAACTTCGCCATAATGTAGGAAACACCCGACGTCTAGGCTGTCGCTGGGCACGGCTAACCTTGACCCCGATTGCTGGCGCAATGGGGACTTGGAAGCGTATGGTTGAGGCTCCGTGCATAATTGAGGTTGAGGTTGAGGTTTGGGTCAGATAATTTTCCTTGTACTCTTATACGACTCACAAAGTCTCCAAACAGGTGTTGGCGGTATTGATCATTATCTTTTTTGTCAACTAGAGTTTGTATTTGACTTTCTGGAGGATTCATATTTTGATACGTTGTTATGCCTTCTAATACAAATTTAATAGGTTATTCATATATTTTCTCTTCGTTTTCGATGCTATGGCTTTTCATCTGTAGATCTAGCAGCATTGCTTGCTTGACTGTATTGTTTTAAAGCAGTGAAACCATTTTTGCTAATTCATGTTGCAGAATGGAGCACCAAAGCTCGAACCAATGCTGACTTGAATGCATCTTCCAGTCAAGAAACTCTGAATCTACTGGACAAGGCCACCATGAACACCATACCTTATCAATTTATCAAGCAGCAAGGCATGGTTGACGTAGTCGAAGTCAGTGAGGAAGCCCGTATAAAGATCAGGAAGCACATTATGTTAGTATCGATGGATCTGTTTGGCATTAAACCATGTTGAACAGTACAGATCGAAAGTCGAAATCCTCGCTGGAGATGTTTGACTATAAGTAGCTCAAACAATTTTCTACACGCGAATAGCATGGTGATATCACCCCGGTCCGTCTTCTTGTGAACAGGGAACATCCATGATGATTTCCAAAGGAACGGAAAGCTTGGAGACTATAAGGGTTGATTTGTTCAAGATTTTTGTTAAGATCGGTACAAGGTCCTTAACAGCAGAGAACACTTCTTCTTCGGTGATGGATGGCAAGGGAATATCTACTTGCTCTTGAATGGCTCCAAGAATTGTGAATAAACCAATGTTGATGCACTGTCATACAGTGAAGAAAAGTAGGTGGCAAAGGCGTCACAAAGATTCTATTCGCCTGAGTATGTGTTACCAGTCAGAGACATCGATGCCGGAAATACACCGTCACTTTTCGATTTTTTTATAGGGATAAATTTGTCATCGACACTTAGCCGAGTTTACATTTTAATCTCAACTTCTAACTTCGATGAAGTAAAAAGCATTTTCTTTTCAATTGCTTCAATAATAAAAAACTTTACTCGATAACTAATATTGCGATTAGTTTGAAAACTTTGTGTTTCAAACAGCAAACAAATTAATTGTCGAGTTTGAATCAAACAAACAATACGGAGCATTCGTTTCGTTTAAATGCTCCTTCGTTAAGGCACTTCAGGGATAAATTCCCAGAAGGTTTTTGAATTCATTCTGAACGCTTCCACGTTGATACTGCCTAGAATCAAATTATCAACATAAATTGACAGGCATATAACGTTCCTTCCATGTTCATTTCCATCCTTATTTCCAACCACTCATTCACCGGGTGCTTCACAGTTCCTTTGATCGTTGGGTCGTCGACTATTCCATTGCGTTACGTCGTCATTATAAAAATAGCTTTTTACTATATATTTACGTGTTGCAGGTTCTAATAAACTCACGTATTTTTTTCTTCGGCTCTAACATCAGCTCTCCTTCCTGTCCCACCACTTCGTCTAAGACGTAGTTTGCTGATTGTCGAGTATTTTTCGATGGAGCGAAACTTTGGGCAATTTGGTGGATTCGTTATTTTAGGGATAAAGTTGATCTTATTGGCCCTGTACCACTCAAGGCCACCTTGGAATAAATACAGGTCGCCAAATCGGGCCAAGAGACAACTTTGCCCCTGTGCGCTTTGATAAATGGTAGAATCCATTTCTCCAAACATTGGGTTCTGTAAACGTCCGACGTCATTGCGGTGCCGTTTTGTGCCCGCAGATGCAGATTGCATGTCACACCATCGTCTTTTTTGCGAACTTGTTATCAAACACAAAATTGAGTTGTTTCTGATCAGTGAGCAGCCTCACATGATGTGAGCTGATGTCGTTGCACACGAGACAGGTGTGCCAGGCCCCGCCTACACAGGCACGAGGAGGTAGCCTGCTCATTGGTCCCCAGGATCATAAGGTGTGCGCTCGATGTACAGCGTCTGAGCCTTAGAGCCGCTGAGACTCGCAGTCTCAGAACAGATCGGACCAGTATGTCGGGTACTTCAAATACCCGATATCGCTCCAACTAGGCACACGTGCGAACTCAAGATGAGATCTAACCAAGCTGCATTAGGGGGTTCTGAGACACATGGAATCTGTGAAGTCAGATGCCATGCGTCGGATGAGGCCGAGAGTTTGTTAGGCCTTGCTTATCATACGGTACCTTGCATGGATCGATATTAATCAAGAAATTGATCTTGCGATGGTTGATTAACTAAAGTGATTGATCCTGTGTTCGAAATTAAAGCACATAAATCTTATCGTGTTATAAAGATGCAAAACTGTTCTTCTTTAATTATGTGTATACGGAATAATGTATACATAATATCCACATAAAAGAAATTGTCAACGTTTTCGATCGCATCACGCAAAAACCAAATCTAATCTATTTCTCATCATTCTTGATATCATCTCTCTTTTTCATCCCGGTCAAACAGAACCCAACGTAAAATCGCGAAAAGGCCGGGTTTCTTTTGGTAACCTTTTATTGAACAATTAAAATAACTTCTTGCAGAATTTCTTGCAGCTCAAATAAACAAAAATTATTTTCCAGTTTTTTTCATTACATTATGGACCAAAAATGATTGCACAAGTGGACAAGTTCAAAAGGTTGATAAACACGGAACAAGAAAAATTAAATTATAGGATCTATCAGCAAAAAAGTGTTTCAAAGTGGCTCCACCTTAATGAGCTAATCAACATGCGTTAACATACAATGGATTATAGAATGGTCGCTTCAGGAACGCGATTACGATTGAATAGGGATATAAGGAATCGCCGAAAAATCTAAAGGATACTTTTTTAATTCAAGGCTGCAAAAACGAGAGAAATAAGACGATAAGTTAACAAAACATTAAAAAGGTGGTGCAGTGGTACTTACAATAACAGGAAAGAACATTACAGAAAAAACAGAACCAGAGCCATTTACAATGATGAACGGTCATCCATACAACTGATCCGCGTTGGAACAGTAGATGCGGATAGGTGATGCAAAACGGTTGAGAATGGGTGAGAGCGAAGTTTGCTGATGATATTCCTGTGCTTTCGGTGATCAGAGATCATTTCGTCACAGAAACAGTGCCAGAAGCTGTTTTCATCCGAGAAGAGCGCTGCAATCTTTTAAAAAAAGGTAAAGTAAAGCCTCTTGGTATGAAAGTTCAGCTAAACGGTGGACGAAGTTCTACAAGTAGAGAGGGTAGCAAGTCTCTGTCAGCTCAAGATGAATGATATCAAACTGAGTGTTACTATACTATGTGGTGTAAAATTGCCTTGTTGCAAAGCACTCTTGGTAAACAATATTATCGATCGGCTTTCAATAAAAGGATATGTTTGTCGAGTGTTTAGCGGCACAGCAAGATGTCTCCGTGAAATTCCCTAGGATGTAGGAATTATTATATAAAGTTATCTGGTACAGCCCATGTCCGTTAAGCTTCGATTGAATCAGCTTCCCTATGATTTTTTCTACACAGTGCACAGTTTAAACTGAAATGGAAAACATATTTAATTTAGTTTAGTTTTTTCTCCGAGTACGAAGTGGGCCTGTCCTATCTACCGAAAGGCTACCGGGATGAAAAGGTACCGATATGTAATTAAAAAACGTTGAACAGTTCCCATAATGTATTCCAAGGAGTTGTGCATTCTCTTTTGGCTGTATCTGCTACATATATTAGCGTCTGGAAAAGAAAATCATTTGTTTTGGTGAAAAATATTTGCAAATGTTTTGCTATCATCTTACCTGTTGCCTTTGCAGACACTTTTTTATTTTTGCTTTGTAAGCCTGAATAAATAAATAAGTAAATAAATAAATTAGTATACGATTGTTGCACAAAGTGCTGAAGAACTTAATACGTTCCGAGATCTTACTCCAGCTAGCACCACGATGAGGTTGGTGTCGGAGTTCAAGAATACACATTTTGTAAAACATTTAATTTGTATATAAGCTTTTGCTAGCCAAAAAAATATATGTTTAGGGAACGAACGCAGGAGGCGTATCGCTTTTGCAAGAGCTTTTTTAGCTTTGTGCTATTTTGATGAAATTCCAAATAGTTAAAAATGTGTCATCGTTTCGGCGTTTGACTTCGTACTCCGTAATGTACTCCTCCTCGGTTTGTTCTCTTTTCTCTTCAGAAACGGTTTCAACCATCGTCAGACATTCTCAATATTCTGCGTGTGCACCGTGGGGTCTTCAGGGTGAATAAAATACTGCGAATGGTTTATGGTCTGACGGATGAAACCATGCAAGGCATTGTAAGACCTCCAACAATCAGCCATTATTGTTGTGCCCGGACGGACATGGGTCACAATACACCGTTTTGGAGCCCAGGTAAGCATCGTTCAAGTGCTTGTGTATCACTGTTCAACCGTTAGTAAACATTTGACGTCCAACTGAAATACTGTTGCGTATCTGGGCATGGTCCAAACGTAAATGAATAAAGTTCAAACGCAACGCGACGGGATATTGTTGGACTCCTCATAACGTTTCCAAAACTTATTTGTTTTGCGAGATTGATTTGATACAGCCTGAGCTACGCTTGATTTTGTGTTTTTTACGGTACTGAAAACCGGCTCAACGGGGTCCAAATCAGTGATGTCTCCCCTAGCACATGGTTTTGCTAAAAAACCATCGGATCTTCTCGCTCTCGACGGGATGATGTTGGACTCCGCATAACGTTTCCAAAACTGTTTTGTTTTGCGAGATTGGTTTGATGCAGCCTGAGCTACGCTTGGTTTTGTGTTTTTTACGGTACCGAAAACCGGCTCAACGAAGCCAAAATCGGTGGTGTCTGCCCTCAACTATGATTGTTTGAAATAAAGGGCGGGCAAGATAGCGCTAAGAATGCTATCGATCACGCGCCACGTGAACTGTTGTGTCTTAAACGTACCTGAATCAATAGAAGCATCTACCTGAATCTCTAGCAGCATCGTACCTGAATCTCTAGAACAATCGTACTTTCTATTTAATTATATACCTGCGTACCAACATGCCGAAAATTAATTGATCGCCTCTACCCGTTTGTTTGAAACGTACACTTAAACCTTACCTGTGTTCCACATTTTTTACTCGCTGACACGTTTGGTACAATTCGAGCTCGTGTTTTACTGGCGTCTCAAATGGTAAAACGTCTGATAAAACAGCACAAACTTTTGCATACGAGCCAGAGGATTATTGTTTGGCTTAAATGTTGTACGCCACAAGGCGTGAATTTTGTTCGTGTATAGAATTTTGATCTCAGCTACCGAAAAGGGCGTGTGGCCGAAGCACGTGAGTGACAAAAATAGTGAACGAGATACGTGTTTATCAATTTACCATGCAAAATTGCCTTATCGTCGGTGTTCTACAGTTACGAAATTGTTTTCAAGGGCGATCTTTACCATTAATGTGGGAAAAGGAAAAAGTAACAGAGGGGAATATGACCATGACCAAGTTTAACCAACGGGTTATTTTCCCCCGAATACGAGTAGTCATACGTATGCGCCAAGTGCGCCACAACCGGTATGCAACAGTTCCGAACTGGTTTTTCCTGGAATGTCAATGCCACCAATGAGATAACGGCGACGCGCCAGTCATAGTAGCGGTTCTTTTTCCTTCGAATTCCAGCAACGAATTGTGTACACCGATTGACCCTGACCCTGAAACCAACTTTATATTTCAAGGGCAGTCTCTTTAAAAGGTGTAACTAAGCGAAGTGAAAAACGATCGGGCTGTTGTTTAATTCTTGCTAACGGCTCATGCATGTCTTCAACAGTGGCGCACACTTGGCTATCCAGTGCATGGTACTTTTCATGAATTATCGCACGGGCAGTATGTAACCGAGCGGTAAGCTGGGCAAAGATTTAGAAAGCTTGTTTTTGTTTTAATTAGCAAAAATAATCCGGTTCATTGGATTCTTTTTTATATATACCATTACTGAAAGAAAATGAGGCAGTGAAAGAGGGGAATATGGCGATGACTTAGTTTTAAAAATGTTTATTTTTTCTCAAAATGTTAGCCGTCAAACGTTTGCGCCGAGTTCACCGCAGCCGGTAACCATACAGCAACCCGTATAGTTTGCTCGCAGATTACGACTTTGCGTTTACGTTCTCTTTCTGGCACACGGAGCAGAAAGCCAGGTGCGCCAGAGTGTATCTGCTATGAAGTCGATGCTCGCACATGCTGTAACAGATGCACTATGAGGCAGTCGGAGGAAATCCGCCGAAATGAAATTGAATACGTATAAAGCTTGCCTTGAACACACTTGATCGTACGCCGTGAAATTATGTGTAACATTCTAGACCGATGTATTTGTTTCATAGTCCAATTAAAATAGAACATTACATTTATTTTTAAAGGAATACAAAGTTTTCTCACAAACTATTAACCTCATACGGTTCTACTGTGTTTGCAAATGTGCGGAGTTTCCAACGTTTCTGTTCGCACGCTCGTCCGGCTCATGCGTTGTCTCGCTCACACACGCCAGTTCTTGTGGCAAAACGCAACACAGTGTGAGAGCGAACGTTACTCTGCTGCACTCTCCTTCTCGATTATGCTGGCGCGATGCCGTAGCATGCTCTCTCTTTCGCTCGTTTAATGCCACTGGAGTCCGACCTTCAACTATCGTATTGGCTAAATCTGGGTCAATGACCGTGCGTGCCCTACTTTCGTTGCTTGAATTCGGAGAAAAAGAAACCGCTAGAATGACTTGGTTTATTACATCACCTGTTCTTTCACGGCGTCGCCGTTATGACATTGGTTATAGTTACCAAGGTTCATTCGGAGCTTTTGCACCAGCATTTTTCGCAACAAATTTTTATTTTCCCTAGACGGCTAATCGGTCGTTTGGGTCGTTGACCGATCGCGGTGTACTCTTGGCATGGCAGAATAAGGTACCTGAATGATGAATTATCGTTCGGGCTGTATACAACCGAGCGCCTTGCTAAGCACAGTTTCAGAAAGGTTGTTATTATCTCTTAAGGCATAAACTACAAAAACAAAATATAATCAGGTTTTCTGGAGTTGCCATTAGGCGCATTTGATGCGAGTACAAATAAAAACCAACCTCGCGCGTGATGATCGGCTGCATCTACTACATATTTTAGCTTTTTTTTATGTATGGATTTCTATGTGCACCTAAAACTCGACCAACATTGAACCGTCGCTTCTGAAACTTTTCACACATGAAGTTTAAGTACTGCAGATGTTGTTGAAGGTTTGTTTGATCACTATTTTTTGATAAAATCATATAAATTTTACAATTTAAACTCAGTTTTACTAACACAAACAAAACAAGCATGTAAACAAATGTCAAGGTGTATCTACCATAGTTACACTAAGGTTTATACATAGCGGGGAAATTGATGAAATGTCAAAAATTTTAAATATGTCGTTATTGTAACTATTAAATTCAAACATATCTTTCAAGTATTAGTTAAAACCATAATTCTTTTCTCAATTCCTTCTTCACCGCGCAACGCCGGGCGTCAAGCTAGTACATCATATGTTTCCAAAACTGTTTCGTTCGGGACGGGAGTAAAAATAAGTCGTACTTTTCGTTTAATTATATACCTGCCTGCCAATATTCCAATCATAAATTAATCATTCGTTACCTGTTTCCATGAAAAGTACGCTAAAACTCTACCTGTGTGCAACATTTTGTACTTGCTGACACGATAGGTACAATACTAGCTACCTGTACTGTGTTTCACTGGCGTTTTAAATGATAAAACTTCTGCATGAACAGCAAACCGAGACAAAATCTGTTCGCTTTCAAGTTAAAGCAAAACTTGTAGCACATGTAACAAAATGGGCCGATGGTGAACAAGATCTAAGCGTTAACGGTCACAGCCCATCAAGTAAGACATATCTCCCATAGCTGTTAACCATTCCGTTTAAAAAATATCAAACGTGGGCGAACTTTGTAACATTTTTGGCGTAAAATATGAGTGAAATCGTGCATGCAGTGCGTGTGAAACGTGAAATAAAACAGCAAAATAAATCACGAGGGCCAGCGATAGTGAATTCAACGAGTGCGAGTAACAAAGCAAGGAAAAATGAAGCCAAAGCTCAAATTACTTGAATACGAGCGTCTTATCGTTCAAAGTATTTTCTTTCCTTGCATTTATTTTAATTGAGTTTTATTTTCGTAGATACTTGCGCTTTATAGATACTCGCACAGGAAACGCATTTTGTGTTTTTAGTAAATTCTTTCGTTCGAGGATAGTTTTCAACAAAACACAAGTATGTTTATTGCAGCTTGACTATGTCAGCCGTTTTTTTATTATGGCTGATAGAACATTTACACGAATTTTACACGACGGCAGATTTACTAACTGCCGGGTGATGTTCATGACTATGATGATCAAATTATTCCTGCAAAAGTTTCAGGCTACCATCACCCTCAAACGAAATCCAATATGTGAGTTAAATCATGCTTGTAATAAAAGTCATCATAAACATCGAGAGCCACCGATAGCGAAATAAACAATGCGAGTAACGAATCCAGCAAAAATGAAGCCTATGCATAAATAACTTGAACACGAATGTTTAATAAGTGATGTTTGTTTATTTGCATGCATTAAAAAAACTGAATGTGCTATATCTATCTTTGCATGCATTTATTTACTAAATTACATGCATTACTGAG
This sequence comes from Anopheles coustani, assembly GCF_943734705.1. Taxonomy (NCBI): domain Eukaryota; kingdom Metazoa; phylum Arthropoda; class Insecta; order Diptera; family Culicidae; genus Anopheles; species Anopheles coustani. Next base: position 1,572,526 of record NW_026525048.1, read on the forward strand.
AATTGAATAAGTTTTTCTATTAACGAGGGTACATTAATAAAATTGTAACAATTGTAAAATTGTAAAAAAAAACATAATTTAATGTGCTATATCTACATTTGCATGCATTAATTTATTGTATTGCATGCATTACTTTAAATTGAACGCGATTTTCCATTTTTTGCATGCATTAAATTAATTGAAGGCATGCATTAATTATAGTTAAATTAATTATTCATATTAAAAAAGAGTGAGCGAGTGGACGCTCGACGACGACGATGAATTGTCCGGTTTTCTTCGTTTAGCACGCCTGTTGCGTTGATCCAAATGGCCAAAAAGGGTTGCATCGTCCAGCGCCGTCGACTCCGCAATCGGCAAGTCGTGGAAATCATCGGTGCTGCATCTGGCCTGGTCTTCGTCCACCGCTTCCGTTTTCGGTAGCACAGCCAGCATGTACCGATCCAGCTCCTCCCACTCCGCCTGCATCTGAAAAGATGAACATGTATCAGTATACGCCATATATTCGGTGATGTATCTAATCAGGGCGTCCTGGTGTTCTTTCTCGAATGCTGTTTTGCGGACTGTTGGCAGTCGGTGGAATCGCTTCCTTGCAGCCCGGTGACACCTCGCTGCGGTATATGGTGGTTTATGTTGGCCGTACTTTGCGACGAAGAAATCGATTGTAGTGAGCGGAACGGATTTGGGCTTTCCGTTTGCCTCGTCAAACAGCCGCTTTTCTTCCTTAGTAAGCCGGTGGTTTTCCGAACGCGATGCTTCGATGATAAAAGGCAGTTTCGCGGCAGTCTCCCGCCGAGGCTTCGACTGCTGCTGCGGATCTATTTGCTGGCTCCTTTGAGGCTTTTCTTTCGGAGCCGGCTTCTCCTTCTGCTGCTGGCTGGTGGTGCTTTGCGGCGAGGCTTTTTACTCTCCGACAAAGGAGCCGTTCCGAGCGTTTCAACTACCAGGTTGTTGATTGTTGCAGCACCTTGTTTAATGGTCTGCGCCAGTTGCTCGTTCTGCTCATTTTTCATGGTCGCCAGCTGCTGGGTGAGGACGCTAACCTGGGTCCGGAGCTCACGGTTGTCATCTCGCAACTCCTTGAGCATCTCCCGCAGTTCAGCGATGACCGTCGCGTTCCGCGATGACTCCTCCCGCATGACGGCCAGCATGTCTGCCATCACCCCTGAATCCTGCCCTCTGTGGGCTTCAGGTTCGGCCGATGATGCTGCCAGGTGGGCCGATGCGCCCTGTTCAACGAGACCATCTCTCTCTGGGGTAGTTCGACCCTCGTCCATCGCCATCGTGCGCCCGATTACTAATGTAGAGATCGGCGTAGCCGTCGGTGGTGATGGTGATGCCGCTGCTGACGATAGTGATGCGCTCGTTGGCTTTGGCGTTGCAATCGAATGCTCCGAAGTCTCCTCGTCGCTGCTTTCAGTATCAATCGTTACATCGGCCGATCAATTGTTGACTGAGTTCCCCGACGGGGAGGCCGATACCGGGTCCAGTGGCAGTGGTCCCAAGAGCACCCCAAGTCTGTCTCCTATTTTCCCGAAAAACGAGCGTTCCTCTTTAGAATGCTGGCAAGAGCTCACCGAAGCCGAGCGACTCCGGAGTGCCCGACCAGGAACTCGCCCCGGCTCTTCCTCCAGCTTATCTTCGGGAGCCTCCCCTTTCGCGGTCCTTGATCTAAGAGTCCTCCTCGGGGTTTCGTCCTCCATGCTGGTGCCTAGGAGAGGAGGGGGGGACGCATGGGCGTAGGGGGGTCAGATGGGCCTAGTACGCCTGTTAACGTGAGTATCCTTGCACGAAAATCCAAAATTTTAATCGTTCGCCGTATTTCGAGCAGATTTTCCGAACTACGAGCACCTGCTCGATATCTAAAAAGGTTGGAAAATCCGAAATTTAATATTTTGCGAAATTTGCGAAAGCACTTGCTCGAATTTCGAATTTCGAGCACCAGCTCGAACACGTGGTTCTAATTTCCGGCTGTCAATCCGTCATAGCGGATTTGGTCGGTCCGCTTTCTCGAGTCTTCAGTTCAATCGACGGATTCGGCAAGATGGTGATCGCCGGATCTTCAGCTGTCAACTCGTTGAACCGGTTGAACCTACCTGAATCTCTAGCAGCATCGTACCTGAATCTCTAGAACAATCGTACTTTCTATTTAATTATATACCTGCGTACCAACATGCCGAAAATTAATTGATCGCCTCTACCCGTTTGTTTGAAACGTACACTTAAACCTTACCTGTGTTCCACATTTTTTACTCGCTGACACGTTTGGTACAATTCGAGCTCGTGTTTTACTGGCGTCTCAAATGGTAAAACGTCTGATAAAACAGCGCAAACTTTTGCATACGAGCCAGAGGATTATTGTTTGGCTTAAATGTTGTACGCCACAAGGCGTGAATTTTGTTCGTGTATAGAATTTTGATCTCAGCTACCGAAAAGGGCGTGTGGCCGAAGCACGTGAGTGACAAAAATAGTGAACGAGATACGTGTTTATCAATTTACCATGCAAAATTGCCTTATCGTCGGTGTTCTACAGTTACGAAATTGTTTTCAAGGGCGATCTTTACCATTAATGTGGGAAAAGGAAAAAGTAACAGAGGGGAATATGACCATGACCAAGTTTAACCAACGGGTTATTTTCCCCCGAATACGAGTAGTCATACGTATGCGCCAAGTGCGCCACAACCGGTATGCAACAGTTCCGAACTGGTTTTTCCTGGAATGTCAATGCCACCAATGAGATAACGGCGACGCGCCAGTCATAGTAGCGGTTCTTTTTCCTTCGAATTCCAGCAACGAATTGTGTACACCGATTGACCCTGACCCTGAAACCAACTTTATATTTCAAGGGCAGTCTCTTTAAAAGGTGTAACTAAGCGAAGTGAAAAACGATCGGGCTGTTGTTTAATTCTTGCTAACGGCTCATGCATGTCTTCAACAGTGGCGCACACTTGGCTATCCAGTGCATGGTACTTTTCATGAATTATCGCACGGGCAGTATGTAACCGAGCGGTAAGCTGGGCAAAGATTTAGAAAGCTTGTTTTTGTTTAAATTAGCAAAAATAACCCGGTTCATTGGATTCTTTTTTATATATACCATTACTGAAAGAAAATGAGGCAGTGAAAGAGGGGAATATGGCGATGACTTAGTTTTAAAAATGTTTATTTTTTCTCAAAATGTTAGCCGTCAAACGTTTTCTTTTCTTTCAGAGCCGGCTTCTCCTTCTTCTGCTGGCTGCTGGTTGCTTTGCGGCGAGGCTTTTTACTCTCCGACAAAGGAGCCGTTCCGAGCGTTTCAACTGCCAGGTTGTTGATTGTTGCAGCACCTTGTTTAATGGTCTGCGCCAGTTGCTCGTTCTGCTCATTTTTCATGGTCGCCAGCTGCTGGGGGAGGACGCTAACCTGGGTCCGGAGCTCACGGTTGTCATCTCGCAACTCCTTGAGCATCTCCCGCAGTTCAGCGATGACCGTCGCGTTCCGCGATGACTCCTCCCGCATGACGGCCAGCATGTCTGCCATCACCCCTGAATCCTGCCCTCTGTGGGCTTCAGGTTCGGCCGATGATGCTGCCAGGTGGGCCGATGCGCCCTGTTCAACGAGACCATCTCTCTCTGGGGTAGTTCGATCCTCGTCCATCACCATCGTGCGCCCGATTACTAATGTAGAGATCGGCGTAGCCGGCGGTGGTGATGGTGATGCCGCTGCTGACGATAGTGATGCGCTCGTTGGCTTTGGCGTTGCAATCGAATGCTCCGAAGTCTCCTCGTCGCTGCTTTCAGTATCAATCGTTACATCGCCCGATCGATTGTTGACTGAGTTCCCCGACGGGGAGGCCGATACCGGGTCCAGTGGCAGTGGTCCCAAGAGCACCCCAAGTCTGTCTCCTATTTTCCCGAAAAACGAGCGTTCCTCTTTAGAGTGCTGGCAAGAGCTCACCGAAGCCGAGCGACTCCGGAGTGCCCGACCAGGAACTCGCCCCGGCTCTTCCTCCAGCTTATCTTCGGGAGCCTCCCCTTTCGCGGTCCTTGATCTAAGAGTCCTCCTCGGGGTTTCGTCCTCCATGCTGGTGCCTAGGAGAGGAGGGGGGGACGCATGGGCGTAGGGGGGTCAGATGGGCCTAGTACGCCTGTTAACGTGAGTATCCTTGCACGAAAATCTAAAATTTTAATCGTTCGCCGTATTTCGAGCAGATTTTCCGAACTACGAGCACCTGCTCGATATCTAAAAAGGTTGGAAAATCCGAAATTTAATATTTTGCGAAATTTGCGAAAGCACTTGCTCGAATTTCGAATTTCGAGCACCAGCTCGAACACGTGGTTCTAATTTCCGGCTGTCAATCCGTCATAGCGGATTCGGTCGGTCCGCTTTCTCGAGTCTTCAGTTCAATCGACGGATTCGGCAAGATGGTGATCGCCGGATCTTCAGCTGTCAACTCGTTGAACCGGTTGAACCTACCTGAATCTCTAGCAGCATCGTACCTGAATCTCTAGAACAATCGTACTTTCTATTTAATTATATACCTGCGTACCAACATGCCGAAAATTAATTGATCGCCTCTACCCGTTTGTTTGAAACGTACACTTAAACCTTACCTGTGTTCCACATTTTTTACTCGCTGACACGTTTGGTACAATTCGAGCTCGTGTTTTACTGGCGTCTCAAATGGTAAAACGTCTGATAAAACAGCACAAACTTTTGCATACGAGCCAGAGGATTATTGTTTGGCTTAAATGTTGTACGCCACAAGGCGTGAATTTTGTTCGTGTATAGAATTTTGATCTCAGCTACCGAAAAGGGCGTGTGGCCGAAGCACGTGAGTGACAAAAATAGTGAACGAGATACACTGGGCCCAAAGTTAATCCGGACGCTCAAAAAATGAGCATGCGTCCGACTTTGTGGTTGATTTTAGAGTACTTAGAATTGATAACAATGATTTTTGTTCATTGCATCTTTTTGGTGCACCTTCCTACGAAGTACGTGCAAAAAGAACGGTGAAAAAAATCGTACCCAAACGGCGCAATAAACAAAAGAGTGGAAAAAGTCAGAATTTTGACGGCCAATCGCAAAGTCGGACAGTTATATTTCATCGTATTTTTGTTAGCTAAAGTGGTATGTAAGTCAGTTTCGACACTTGATATTTGTTAATATCGATGCAGAAGACTCTTGGGCATCGTTAGAAGCACTCGGATAATTCGATTTATTATATTACTAGGATTTTTAGGCCAGGTACCTGGCCCGTCAGCAGTCCCTGGCTCCCCTACCGTCCCATTGTTGGTTCCATGCCGTCCCCGTTACAGTTTCTAGGTCTTTCCGCAGAAGGTATATTGTGTTGACAATTGCCGAGCGATAAGTGGGTTCAAATACAAATACGAATTGCGGGATAAAAAATTACGAAATAATCTGACCCTCTCTCTGTTCGACCAGCGTCCGATCTTCACGCGCAAGATGTGTCCCTTGAATTGAAGCCCCCATCGATATGTATGCAAAAGCACTGTTATATCGCAAAATGTAACCAAAAAACCAAACGCGTCTATGGAACAGCTCGGTTAGTAGAAGGTTTTTCGAAGACAGGGACTTGAACCGAATTACCCACACAACACATATGCATGTAAATCGAATATCAACTTGAAATAATCGTACTTCTATGCAATATGGTTGAATCGTAAATGATGCTAAAATAATGCCTAAACGTACAAAAGTGGAGGCGCTAACCGTACATTGTTCAAAATGTATATGTTTAGTCGTATATTTTCTAAGTCGGCATCATATACGACTTACGATGTACATCAGCCGTACATTGTTCGTATATCTATACGTATGCATAAAGAAAATCGTATTACATTCTTAATCGGCATCATATGCAACAAAGAATATACATTGCTCGTACATTGTCTATGCATAATGCGATTCCGATTCGAAATATACTAATATGAGATTCAATTTATTCAACTTAATACGACTTCGTGTTGTGTGGGTACAGCATATTGTACCAGTTTCTGTGCCACACAGCACATGCAACCGGGTACTGCAACCTTTGCAAACGGTAAAATGTCAGATAGTCAGCAAACTGTCAAAATCTGCGCAAATGTGTTTTCGGTCGTCGAGTGACAAATAGATTTGCAAAAATTTGCGCAACTGGTATTGCTTGCAAGCCGATGGAAAATAGTTGTTTGTGATGATATTTAATGTTAGTTCAAAAGATTTCGGTGAACACATTACCTCTCTGTAATTTGTTACAGTTAAACATTCAAATCAACACTGAATGCGCTTTCATTTGGATCGGCTCACGAATAGGAGCGTCGATACGAAACAAAACAAAAAAATGACAGCAAAACTGACATTCGCGCGAGTATTATACACCCGTTTGGAAGGTAAAGCTACCTGCTCGCACAGCTCGAACATATCGTCCTATGCCGCTCGCATTCTCGCTCTCCCTCCCTCTCTTCTCTCACTCTCACTCTCTTTTTCTTTCTTTCTCGTTTTCTCCCCATCCCTCTCATTATCACCCAATACCTCTCTTGCTTTGTTCACCACTCTATGTCCCTTACTTACCCAACTCTACCCTCTCACCTTCCACCGCCCATTTCCTACCTCCCTCCTCCCACCACCCATCTACCTCCACTGATGACCATCAACCCACCACCATCAACCACCACCAACCGCCCACCAACCACCACCAACCGCCCACCAACCGCCACGAACCGCACACCAACCGCCACGAACCGCCCACCAACCGCCACGAACCGCCCACCAACCACCAACAACTGCCCACCAACCACGACCAACCTTTCACCAACCACCATGAACCGCCCATCAACCATCTCCCATCTTCCATCTCCCATCTCCCATCTCCCATCTCCCATCTACTCTTTCTCACTTTGCCAACCACGTCTACCATCACATTCACACTGTCTCGCTCTCTCTCATTATCTCTCTCTCTGTCTATTTATCTCTCTCTCTCTCTCTCTCTCTCTCTCTCTCTCTCTCTCTCTCTCTCTCTCTCTCTGTCTATTTATCTCTCTCGCCTTGTCATACATTCCATTTTTATCTCTCTTTTTCCCACTATGTCAGCTTCTATCTTTACTGTATGTCTCTCTCTTTCTCTCTCATTTTATCGTTCTACCTCTCCCTATTTCTTTATCTCACTCTTACACACACTAACAGCACAAAATTCCAACAACAACGCACAGAAGGGTCGGTTTTGCTTAACAGGCCCATTTTTCTGATTTTGAATTAGTAGCGACATTGAATCAGGCATCATTCGAATAAGGGTTACTTTTCGCGCGCGTGTTTGTTGGGCCATGGTCGACCCTCGGAAGGAAAATTATTATATAGGATGTGGGAAAAGGAAAAAGTAACAGAGGGGAATATGACCATGACCAAGTTTAACCAACGGGTTATTTTCCCCCGAATACGAGTAGTCATACGTATGCGCCAAGTGCGCCACAACCGGTATGCAACAGTTCCGAACTGGTTTCTCCTGGAATGTCAATGCCACCAATGAGATAACGGCGACGCGCCAGTCATAGTAGCGGTTCTTTTTCCTTCGAATTCCAGCAACGAATTGTGTACACCGATTGACCCTGACCCTGAAACCAACTTTATATTTCAAGGGCAGTCTCTTTAAAAGGTGTAACTAAGCGAAGTGAAAAACGATCGGGCTGTTGTTTAATTCTTGCTAACGGCTCATGCATGTCTTCAACAGTGGCGCACACTTGGCTATCCAGTGCATGGTACTTTTCATGAATTATCGCACGGGCAGTATGTAACCGAGCGGTAAGCTGGGCAAAGATTTAGAAAGCTTGTTTTTGTTTTAATTAGCAAAAATAATCCGGTTCATTGGATTCTTTTTTATATATACCATTACTGAAAGAAAATGAGGCAGTGAAAGAGGGGAATATGGCGATGACTTAGTTTTAAAAATGTTTATTTTTTCTCAAAATGTTAGCCGTCAAACGTTTGCGCCGAGTTCACCGCAGCCGGTAACCATACAGCAACCCGTATAGTTTGCTCGCAGATTACGACTTTGCGTTTACGTTCTCTTTCTGGCACACGGAGCAGAAAGCCAGGTGCGCCAGAGTGTATCTGCTATGAAGTCGATGCTCGCACATGCTGTAACAGATGCACTATGAGGCAGTCGGAGGAAATCCGCCGAAATGAAATTGAATACGTATAAAGCTTGCCTTGAACACACTTGATCGTACGCCGTGAAATTATGTGTAACATTCTAGACCGATGTATTTGTTTCATAGTCCAATTAAAATAGAACATTACATTTATTTTTAAAGGAATACAAAGTTTTCTCACAAACTATTAACCTCATACGGTTCTACTGTGTTTGCAAATGTGCGGAGTTTCCAACGTTTCTGTTCGCACGCTCGTCCGGCTCATGCGTTGTCTCGCTCACACACGCCAGTTCTTGTGGCAAAACGCAACACAGTGTGAGAGCGAACGTTACTCTGCTGCACTCTCCTTCTCGATTATGCTGGCGCGATGCCGTAGCATGCTCTCTCTTTCGCTCGTTTAATGCCACTGGAGTCCGACCTTCAACTATCGTATTGGCTAAATCTGGGTCAATGACCGTGCGTGCCCTACTTTCGTTGCTTGAATTCGGAGAAAAAGAAACCGCTAGAATGACTTGGTTTATTACATCACCTGTTCTTTCACGGCGTCGCCGTTATGACATTGGTTATAGTTACCAAGGTTCATTCGGAGCTTTTGCACCAGCATTTTTCGCAACAAATTTTTATTTTCCCTAGACGGCTAATCGGTCGTTTGGGTCGTTGACCGATCGCGGTGTACTCTTGGCATGGCAGAATAAGGTACCTGAATGATGAATTATCGTTCGGGCTGTATACAACCGAGCGCCTTGCTAAGCACAGTTTCAGAAAGGTTGTTATTATCTCTTAAGGCATAAACTACAAAAACAAAATATAATCAGGTTTTCTGGAGTTGCCATTAGGCGCATTTGATGCGAGTACAAATAAAAACCAACCTCGCGCGTGATGATCGGCTGCATCTACTACATATTTTAGCTTTTTTTTATGTATGGATTTCTATGTGCACCTAAAACTCGACCAACATTGAACCGTCGCTTCTGAAACTTTTCACACATGAAGTTTAAGTACTGCAGATGTTGTTGAAGGTTTGTTTGATCACTATTTTTTGATAAAATCATATAAATTTTACAATTTAAACTCAGTTTTACTAACACAAACAAAACAAGCATGTAAACAAATGTCAAGGTGTATCTACCATAGTTACACTAAGGTTTATACATAGCGGGGAAATTGATGAAATGTCAAAAATTTTAAATATGTCGTTATTGTAACTATTAAATTCAAACATATCTTTCAAGTATTAGTTAAAACCATAATTCTTTTCTCAATTCCTTCTTCACCGCGCAACGCCGGGCGTCAAGCTAGTACATCATATGTTTCCAAAACTGTTTCGTTCGGGACGGGAGTAAAAATAAGTCGTACTTTTCGTTTAATTATATACCTGCCTGCCAATATTCCAATCATAAATTAATCATTCGTTACCTGTTTCCATGAAAAGTACGCTAGAACTCTACCTGTGTGCAACATTTTGTACTTGCTGACACGATAGGTACAATACTAGCTACCTGTACTGTGTTTCACTGGCGTTTTAAATGATAAAACTTCTGCATGAACAGCAAACCGAGACAAAATCTGTTCGCTTTCAAGTTAAAGCAAAACTTGTAGCACATGTAACAAAATGGGCCGATGGTGAACAAGATCTAAGCGTTAACGGTCACAGCCCATCAAGTAAGACATATCTCCCATAGCTGTTAACCATTCCGTTTAAAAAATATCAAACGTGGGCGAACTTTGTAACATTTTTGGCGTAAAATATGAGTGAAATCGTGCATGCAGTGCGTGTGAAACGTGAAATAAAACAGCAAAATAAATCACGAGGGCCAGCGATAGTGAATTCAACGAGTGCGAGTAACAAAGCAAGGAAAAATGAAGCCAAAGCTCAAATTACTTGAATACGAGCGTCTTATCGTTCAAAGTATTTTCTTTCCTTGCATATATTTTAATTGAGTTTTATTTTCGTAGATACTTGCGCTTTATAGATACTCGCACAGGAAACGCATTTTGTGTTTTTAGTAAATTCTTTCGTTCGAGGATAGTTTTCAACAAAACACAAGTATGTTTATTGCAGCTTGACTATGTCAGCCGTTTTTTTATTATGGCTGATAGAACATTTACACGAATTTTACACGACGGCAGATTTACTAACTGCCGGGTGATGTTCATGACTATGATGATCAAATTATTCCTGCAAAAGTTTCGGGCTACCATCACCCTCAAACGAAATCCAATATGTGAGTTAAATCATGCATGTAATAAAAGTCATCATAAACATCGAGAGCCACCGATAGCGAAATAAACAATGCGAGTAACGAATCCAGCAAAAATGAAGCCTATGCATAAATAACTTGAACACGAATGTTTAATAAGTGATGTTTGTTTATTTGCATGCATTAAAAAAACTTAATGTGCTATATCTATCTTTGCATGCATTTATTTACTAAATTACATGCATTACTGAGAATTGAATAAGTTTTTCTATTAACGAGGGTACATTAATAAAATTGTAACAATTGTAAAATTGTAAAAAAAACATAATTTAATGAGCTACATCTACATTTGCATGCATTAATTTATTATATTGCATGCATTACTTTAAATTGAACGCGATTTTCCATTTTTTGCATGCATTAAATTAATTGAAGGCATGCATTAATTATAGTTAAATTAATTATTCATATTAAAATAGAGTGAGCGAGTGGACGCTCGACGACGACGATGAATTGTCCGGTTTTCTTCGTTTAGCACGCCTGTTGCGTTGATCCAAATGGCCAAAAAGGGTTGCATCGTCCAGCGCCGTCGACTCCGCAATCGGCAAGTCGTGGAAATCATCGGTGCTGCATCGGGCCTGGTCTTCGTCCACCGCTTCCGTTTTCGGTAGCACAGCCAGCATGTACCGATCCAGCTCCTCCCACTCCGCCTGCATCTGAAAAGATGAACATGTATCAATATACGCCATATATTCGGTGATGTATCTAATCAGGGCGTCCTGGTGTTCTTTCTCGAATGCTGTTTTGCGGACTGTTGGCAGTCGGTGGAATCGCTTCCTTGCAGCCCGGTGACACCTCGCTGCGGTATATGGTGGTTTATGTTGGCCGTACTTTGCAACGAAGAAATCGATTGTAGTGAGCGGAACGGATTTGGGCTTTCCGTTTGCCTCGTCAAACAGCCGCTTTTCTTCCTTAGTAAGCCGGTGGTTTTCCGAACGCGATGCTTCGATGATAAAAGGCAGTTTCGCGGCAGGATCAGCATGCTTCCACAGCTTTTTCCGGTCGGGGCAAGTCAGATTTGAGGTGCTGTGTTGTTTTGAAAAATAATTGTAAGGTGTTATGGTGCGGTTTGCTATCTTGTTGTATGTTGTTTTGGTTTGCTGGTGGTGCCCGACCAGGAACTCGCCCCGGCTCTTCCTCCAGCTTATCTTCGGGAGCCTCCCCTTTCGCGGTCCTTGATCTAAGAGTCCTCCTCGGGGTTTCGTCCTCCATGCTGGTGCCTAGGAGAGGAGGGGGGGACGCATGGGCGTAGGGGGGTCAGATGGGCCTAGTACGCCTGTTAACGTGAGTATCCTTGCACGAAAATCCAAAATTTTAATCGTTCGCCGTATTTCGAGCAGATTTTCCGAACTACGAGCACCTGCTCGATATCTAAAAAGGTTGGAAAATCCGAAATTTAATATTTTGCGAAATTTGCGAAAGCACTTGCTCGAATTTCGAATTTCGAGCACCAGCTCGAACACGTGGTTCTAATTTCCGGCTGTCAATCCGTCATAGCGGATTCGGTCGGTCCGCTTTCTCGAGTCTTCAGTTCAATCGACGGATTCGGCAAGATGGTGATCGCCGGATCTTCAGCTGTCAACTCGTTGAACCGGTTGAACCTACCTGAATCTCTAGCAGCATCGTACCTGAATCTCTAGAACAATCGTACTTTCTATTTAATTATATACCTGCGTACCAACATGCCGAAAATTAATTGATCGCCTCTACCCGTTTGTTTGAAACGTACACTTAAACCTTACCTGTGTTCCACATTTTTTACTCGCTGACACGTTTGGTACAATTCGAGCTCGTGTTTTACTGGCGTCTCAAATGGTAAAACGTCTGATAAAACAGCACAAACTTTTGCATACGAGCCAGAGGATTATTGTTTGGCTTAAATGTTGTACGCCACAAGGCGTGAATTTTGTTCGTGTATAGAATTTTGATCTCAGCTACCGAAAAGGGCGTGTGGCCGAAGCACGTGAGTGACAAAAATAGTGAACGAGATACGTGTTTATCAATTTACCATGCAAAATTGCCTTATCGTCGGTGTTCTACAGTTACGAAATTGTTTTCAAGGGCGATCTTTACCATTAATGTGGGAAAAGGAAAAAGTAACAGAGGGGAATATGACCATGACCAAGTTTAACCAACGGGTTATTTTCCCCCGAATACGAGTAGTCATACGTATGCGCCAAGTGCGCCACAACCGGTATGCAACAGTTCCGAACTGGTTTCTCCTGGAATGTCAATGCCACCAATGAGATAACGGCGACGCGCCAGTCATAGTAGCGGTTCTTTTTCCTTCGAATTCCAGCAACGAATTGTGTACACCGATTGACCCTGACCCTGAAACCAACTTTATATTTCAAGGGCAGTTTCTTTAAAAGGTGTAACTAAGCGAAGTGAAAAACGATCGGGCTGTTGTTTAATTCTTGCTAACGGCTCATGCATGTCTTCAACAGTGGCGCACACTTGGCTATCCAGTGCATGGTACTTTTCATGAATTATCGCACGGGCAGTATGTAACCGAGCGGTAAGCTGGGCAAAGATTTAGAAAGCTTGTTTTTGTTTTAATTAGCAAAAATAATCCGGTTCATTGGATTCTTTTTTATATATACCATTACTGAAAGAAAATGAGGCAGTGAAAGAGGGGAATATGGCGATGACTTAGTTTTAAAAATGTTTATTTTTTCTCAAAATGTTAGCCGTCAAACGTTTGCGCCGAGTTCACCGCAGCCGGTAACCATACAGCAACCCGTATAGTTTGCTCGCAGATTACGACTTTGCGTTTACGTTCTCTTTCTGGCACACGGAGCAGAAAGCCAGGTGCGCCAGAGTGTATCTGCTATGAAGTCGATGCTCGCACATGCTGTAACAGATGCACTATGAGGCAGTCGGAGGAAATCCGCCGAAATGAAATTGAATACGTATAAAGCTTGCCTTGAACACACTTGATCGTACGCCGTGAAATTATGTGTAACATTCTAGACCGATGTATTTGTTTCATAGTCCAATTAAAATAGAACATTACATTTATTTTTAAAGGAATACAAAGTTTTCTCACAAACTATTAACCTCATACGGTTCTACTGTGTTTGCAAATGTGCGGAGTTTCCAACGTTTCTGTTCGCACGCTCGTCCGGCTCATGCGTTGTCTCGCTCACACACGCCAGTTCTTGTGGCAAAACGCAACACAGTGTGAGAGCGAACGTTACTCTGCTGCACTCTCCTTCTCCATTATGCTGGCGCGATGCCGTAGCATGCTCTCTCTTTCGCTCGTTTAATGCCACTGGAGTCCGACCTTCAACTATCGTATTGGCTAAATCTGGGTCAATGACCGTGCGTGCCCTACTTTCGTTGCTTGAATTCGGAGAAAAAGAAACCGCTAGAATGACTTGGTTTATTACATCACCTGTTCTTTCACGGCGTCGCCGTTATGACATTGCCCTACTACCAATTTTGAATGAACTCAGGCCTGTCCCCGTGCATCGGAGCGAGACGCAGCGACTGACTTATGCCCCGTCGCATTCGCGCTGCAGCGCCGAAATTTTTCAACCCGCTCTTGAGTGAAACTTTGCATGAAAAATGAAATAAAGCGACGGATGGAAAGCATAAACCGTTACAGTTTGAACGGAAAGTTTATTTACCGGCACCAGCGCTGCCACCAACGGTAGAACATTTTCCAATGTAAACAACATTGACGCTTTCAAATCTATTATCGATGCACAATAAAGAGAAGAAATAAAACAAAACTGCTCCTTAATGGTTATTCCTAGCCAAGTGCATCATTCAGACAAAAGATAGTTCCACTAAATACCTATGCAATAATATTTATTTCACCTCAATCGCCTCAGAAATGATTGTGTTTTAGATGATCCAAAATGTATGATTTCAAAAGCATTCGAAGCATTCTCGTGCGGTCTCTTCAAAGCAACACTCGATAGAATAAAGAATCCTTCGACAGAATTTCTATATGTGGGTATGTTTTCATTTACGTTATTACAAAATCGTATAAGTATTACATACCTATAATGACAACGAGAAAATAGACAAATATTATTCAATTTATTGATGATATTTATCTGTTAGCTCGGAACGATCTGTTTGCGCATGCACATGCACATGCATATCAGCAATTACAGCGCTGGAAAAACAAATTACAAGTTTGCTAGTTGCTGGCTCTAGTTATGTTTTAAGAAGGGTGGATGCGATATGTTTTTCTCCCGCATTCAATTTTTACTCTTCTCCCGCAGTTGCTACCATTGCTACCGCTGCACGTTTTGCACCTGTGAATAAACGAATGCATATCAAACTAGCATATGATCGGCTATTCACAAAGTGTGTCCATTAATGGCCGTCCACACAGCATCGTAGCGTAGCGATTTTGACACTCCATCGTAGTGTCAACTATTCTTTATGGCCGTGGCTAAGGCCTCTCGACCAACATTTACACTACGACGGAGTGTCAAAATCGCTACGCTACGATGCCGTGTGGACGCTGCCTTATATTCAAAACATCAAAAATATATCCCTGTGATACATTGATCATTTGAATCAATGATCTCGAACGCCAACTATTGCGAGGTGTTTGATGTTAAGGATTCATGTTCGCCATTTGATATTTGAAATATAGAATTCTTTTCGAGTTTCACCTTCGGGCGTGAAAGAGTTCCAACATAATCGACATAGACTGTCCTTATACCAATTAAATCTTGATTAGTGACGAACGTTTGCATTTCGCGAATATTACAATAACGTTGGCATTTAAAAAATGAGAAAAATTTTAACGACTTTTCATGAAAAAACGGAACACGTTAGCAATTTTCTGTTAGAAGCAAATTAAAGAGTAGCATTTCGTTTAAATTTAAAACAAGTTTGACAACAACCATCTACGTTTGATTGTGTGTTAAACATCCAGCTTAATAGCGGACCTCGTGACCAATGATTATTTAAAACCAGATGGCGGCAAGTGGCAAAAAAGCCTAGTATTTTATATTACTGTTGAAGCTTGTTACAGTATTTTTAAAGCGAAAATTTAATTTTTTTTTAAATATAATAAATTTTAAAAGTGAAAATCAGCGAGAAGGATTTGCCCAAAGTCGCTGTTCTTGTGCAGTGTCTTCCGGAATAAATCCACTTTATCAGAAAACACGATAAAGACGATTCAGTGGTTTGGACATACATAGCCGCAGTAAATCATGCGTAAAGAGGATCGGAGGAGTTGAATGGGTCAAATATAATTGAAATATCTCACACTGCTCACCTTGCTCATGCCTATCAACTACAACCAATAAAAAAAAAACATTTACAACAACTGAAAACATTCCTACATGGCTGGTTTGGTTGGCTATGCCAAAATTTCGGCCAAGGCCAACTGGCCGTCGGAAGTTATTTTGAAAGTACTAAAAATATGTAATCTTCAATAAAATTTACTTGATTCAATATACTTGGTTGACTTTTTTCTTATCGTCAACGAAAATTTGTCTATTTTTTAATGCAAACGTCGTGGCCGTGTTTCTCAGTTCAAATGTTAATTAAAAAGTAACGGTAATCTTTGTCCGGCAGTGATTAATTTTCTATCCACTTGAGCAGTTGCTACACGAGTTTATGTATTTATATT
Source organism: Anopheles coustani (assembly GCF_943734705.1). Taxonomy (NCBI): domain Eukaryota; kingdom Metazoa; phylum Arthropoda; class Insecta; order Diptera; family Culicidae; genus Anopheles; species Anopheles coustani. The sequence continues at coordinate 1,588,512 of NW_026525048.1, forward strand.
AGGGTAACCAGCATTTAAAAAAAAACGAAAGCGTTTTGACTAAGGAGTGTCATTAACCTGCTCTCTTTTAAACTGTTGTTAGCGCTGCCAGAAAAATATAATAAACGCCAATCAAAGAAGGCTTAGTAAAATAAGATAGAAGAGGTTAGCCAAGAAATAGTTAGTTGCAATGAAGACTTTGAGAGAGGAGGTTGTAATAGTATTTTTTTTTGTGAACACTTGGTGAAGGCTTGATGGAGGATTGAAATTGTGTGAAATATAGCTGCCATTCGAACATCTTCTAAAAACAACTATTCCGTTATTTTCGAGATAACAACTGTCAATACATGATTTCACCTTATGCTGGGAAACGATTATGTTTCCGGCGGAAGAAGATGTTGGAACGTATTTTGCACACAAAAGTAGCTTTTGATAAGAGCTAGATTTTTATCCGTTACTTCCGAATGCTGTCTCCAATCGGTGTATAGATCTGTGTCTAGATCTTTACTAGTTTCCAAAAGACGTAATCTCATGAAACAATCAAATGTTAAGCAATGAAAAATGCGATGCGACATCGACATCTGAAAAAAAATCATTGCAACTTGCAGTGACTTGGATATAGTGGATGTGGGTAAGCTGTGTAATTATTTTTAACCAGATTTTGGCATGGCTTATCTTTGTAAAAGTGATTTCTTATCTGTAACATATTGCAAGCTAGGTATGAAGCAAAGTTCCTCGTGGAGAAAAAAGTACCCGGTTGACAGAAATTGACATTGTTGCTGGTACTATGTAGTTCCAGCAAGAGTCCCAGCAATCTGCCATGGAAAAACTTGCTGGTACTACATGACAGCTGCAAAAAATTTGAATTTTTGTCAACCGGGTACATCTTTGATCATTCGTATTGTTCTTTGCTCCGCATCCACTTTCGTTTTGCATGTTCTTAACGTATAAAGCACATGTTACACAAAAGCATGCAACTTAATCGCTTGGTCACTGTTAATGACGCCGGCAGTACACTGTTTTTATAGAAATTTAAATCAAACATTTTGCGGTCATATTTTAGTACCTTTTATTACATGTTAAAAATGTGAGGAACAACTGTAATGAAAACACAAAGAAATTCCATGCGCATATGTATGTTTAATGCAGCGCGAAAATATAACAAAGATAATCATATGGTGCGATCGGTTGTCGCCACACCAGTGTGGCAAAACAAGAATCAGCTGGTTCTTGTTAGCGGTTCTTTTTACAAGGTCAACGCGCGTGCGTTATACACATGTATGAACCATGCGACGCGTGCGTGTACTGTCACGCAAACACAAAGCGATCAAAGAAAACCCTAGTTAAACCCGAGGGTGTACAAGAATCTCGGTGGACTACTGGAACAATTCGAGATTAACACCCCACACGCTTCGGACTGGCAGAATCAAATGGTAAGTAAAAACTTTAATAACAAAGACAAATATATACATCTTTCACCCTCAGGCAACATACCAACTCCCAAAACCGAAGCAACGGCGGAACACCTGCTACCAGGCGAGCAGAACACATCAGGAGGTTACAAGAGGACCGCAGAGGGGAGCGAGGCAGCAGAACGGCAAAGGCAGAACAGAACAGAAGAAATAGAAACAAACGGAACAAGAGTTGTGAAATGTTTTTTTGACATTTTTCTAATTTTTTTTGCAAAGGTTCAAAACAAAGCTTAAATTTGTTGAATTATTTCATTAATTATTTCATACGCTTCAATTATTTCATGAACTCCGGTGCTGCATCTGAAATGAACGGAGCTGCTTTAATAGGAAAAGTAGCCGAACACTTCACAGAAAAGCAGCGGTCATTTTCCATAGCGAAATGTTGGTGGGGTGGTTATAGTTACCAAGGTTCATTCGGAGCTTTTGCACCAGCATTTTTCGCAACAAATTTTTATTTTCCCTAGACGGCTAATCGGTCGTTTGGGTCGTTGACCGATCGCGGTGTACTCTTGGCATGGCAGAATAAGGTACCTGAATGATGAATTATCGTTCGGGCTGTATACAACCGAGCGCCTTGCTAAGCACAGTTTCAGAAAGGTTGTTATTATCTCTTAAGGCATAAACTACAAAAACAAAATATAATCAGGTTTTCTGGAGTTGCCATTAGGCGCATTTGATGCGAGTACAAATAAAAACCAACCTCGCGCGTGATGATCGGCTGCATCTACTACATATTTTAGCTTTTTTTTATGTATGGATTTCTATGTGCACCTAAAACTCGACCAACATTGAACCGTCGCTTCTGAAACTTTTCACACATTAAGTTTAAGTACTGCAGATGTTGTTGAAGGTTTGTTTGATCACTATTTTTTGATAAAATCATATAAATTTTACAATTTAAACTCAGTTTTACTAACACAAACAAAACAAGCATGTAAACAAATGTCAAGGTGTATCTACCATAGTTACACTAAGGTTTATACATAGCGGGGAAATTGATGAAATGTCAAAAATTTTAAATATGTCGTTATTGTAACTATTAAATTCAAACATATCTTTCAAGTATTAGTTAAAACCATAATTCTTTTCTCAATTCCTTCTTCACCGCGCAACGCCGGGCGTCAAGCTAGTACATCATATGTTTCCAAAACTGTTTCGTTCGGGACGGGAGTAAAAATAAGTCGTACTTTTCGTTTAATTATATACCTGCCTGCCAATATTCCAATCATAAATTAATCATTCGTTACCTGTTTCCATGAAAAGTACGCTAAAACTCTACCTGTGTGCAACATTTTGTACTTGCTGACACGATAGGTACAATACTAGCTACCTGTACTGTGTTTCACTGGCGTTTTAAATGATAAAACTTCTGCATGAACAGCAAACCGAGACAAAATCTGTTCGCTTTCAAGTTAAAGCAAAACTTGTAGCACATGTAACAAAATGGGCCGATGGTGAACAAGATCTAAGCGTTAACGGTCACAGCCCATCAAGTAAGACATATCTCCCATAGCTGTTAACCATTCCGTTTAAAAAATATCAAACGTGGGCGAACTTTGTAACATTTTTGGCGTAAAATATGAGTGAAATCGTGCATGCAGTGCGTGTGAAACGTGAAATAAAACAGCAAAATAAATCACGAGGGCCAGCGATAGTGAATTCAACGAGTGCGAGTAACAAAGCAAGGAAAAATGAAGCCAAAGCTCAAATTACTTGAATACGAGCGTCTTATCGTTCAAAGTATTTTCTTTCCTTGCATTTATTTTAATTGAGTTTTATTTTCGTAGATACTTGCGCTTTATAGATACTCGCACAGGAAACGCATTTTGTGTTTTTAGTAAATTCTTTCGTTCGAGGATAGTTTTCAACAAAACACAAGTATGTTTATTGCAGCTTGACTATGTCAGCCGTTTTTTTATTATGGCTGATAGAACATTTACACGAATTTTACACGACGGCAGATTTACTAACTGCCGGGTGATGTTCATGACTATGATGATCAAATTATTCCTGCAAAAGTTTCGGGCTACCATCACCCTCAAACGAAATCCAATATGTGAGTTAAATCATGCATGTAATAAAAGTCATCATAAACATCGAGAGCCACCGATAGCGAAATAAACAATGCGAGTAACGAATCCAGCAAAAATGAAGCCTATGCATAAATAACTTGAACACGAATGTTTAATAAGTGATGTTTGTTTATTTGCATGCATTAAAAAAACTTAATGTGCTATATCTATCTTTGCATGCATTTATTTACTAAATTACATGCATTACTGAGAATTGAATAAGTTTTTCTATTAACGAGGGTACATTAATAAAATTGTAACAATTGTAAAATTGTAAAAAAAACATAATTTAATGAGCTACATCTACATTTGCATGCATTAATTTATTATATTGCATGCATTACTTTAAATTGAACGCGATTTTCCATTTTTTGCATGCATTAAATTAATTGAAGGCATGCATTAATTATAGTTAAATTAATTATTCATATTAAAATAGAGTGAGCGAGTGGACGCTCGACGACGACGATGAATTTTCCGGTTTTCTTCGTTTAGCACGGCTGTTGCGTTGATCCAAATGGCCAAAAAGGGTTGCATCGTCCAGCGCCGTCGACTCCGCAATCGGCAAGTCGTGGAAATCATCGGTGCTGCATCTGGCCTGGTCTTCGTCCACCGCTTCCGTTTTCGGTAGCACAGCCAGCATGTACCGATCCAGCTCCTCCCACTCCGCCTGCATCTGAAAAGATGAACATGTATCAATATACGCCATATATTCGGTGATGTATCTAATCAGGGCGTCCTGGTGTTCTTTCTCGAATGCTGTTTTGCGGACTGTTGGCAGTCGGTGGAATCGCTTCCTTGCAGCCCGGTGACACCTCGCTGCGGTATATGGTGGTTTATGTTGGCCGTACTTTGCAACGAAGAAATCGATTGTAGTGAGCGGAACGGATTTGGGCTTTCCGTTTGCCTCGTCAAACAGCCGCTTTTCTTCCTTAGTAAGCCGGTGGTTTTCCGAACGCGATGCTTCGATGATAAAAGGCAGTTTCGCGGCAGGATCAGCATGCTTCCACAGCTTTTTCCGGTCGGGGCAAGTCAGATTTGAGGTGCTGTGTTGTTTTGAAAAATAATTGTAAGGTGTTATGGTGCGGTTTGCTATCTTGTTGTATGTTGTTTTGGTTTGCTGGTGGTGCTTGTGGTGGCTAGAAATAAACAAAACAAAACAAATAATACAATCAATGAAAATAAAGGCACCTTTTAGTTGATTATTTAAGACTTACGAATATTGTTGCATTTCTTGTGGGGTAGTTTTCGGCGTCTTGCCCAAACACTCCCGGACTCCTTTCTTCTGCACGATGCAGAGCATTTCGTCCAGCGTCCGATGCATGTTTATTGTCTGCAACAACATTTTGGTAGCGCTCTTTGCTTCTTCGGCCGTACGGTTGCCGACAGCGACGCGAGCCCAGTCTATTTCCTGCAGCCGGGCATCGGCATTTAGCACGTCCTCTGCTGGCAAAATTGCTCGAAGCCCGTGGACCAAATCATTGTACTCTGATTCCGTCCACTGTTCGGCAGCTACGTTTCCGAAATTCGCTCCTTGTTCGGAGTCCGCCGATCCGAACAGCATTCATCAAATTGGAAGCCATTTTCTTCACCAAACTTTTTATTTTTTCTGGAGTGAAACTTGTTGCGTCTGCTTTTTTTGACCGTAGAAAGGAGTCTGCAAAATGGCGTCGTTTTTTGCGGCAGGTACATCGGACAAGATGGACATCTTCTGTCCTGCTTCCCAAAATGTCAGATGAATGAAAAAGGAATTTATTACTTGACAATAGTTCACAAACAATATTTAGAACACGTTGTCTCTTTCTGCGTGAATGTGCCAATATTATTGCGATTATGTGAAAGAAACATAACTAAATTTAAAATAACGACTAGAGAGAACAATTCTTTTTAAAACTAGAATCATCATTAAACATAGAATCAAAAAAATTGGTTCATTGGTGGTCTTTATTCTATTTGAAGAACTGAACCCGCATCTTGTACACACGATGACATTGAAGAAAATTGTCAAAAAGAAAACTTCATACGGAATACATGTTTTTCTGTTTCAACAGACTTTATTTTAATATCCATCTGCGGATATTGAAATAAAATTAATCTTTATTGCCTTCAAATAACTTTTCCAACGATATATAATAATGCGAGATCGGTTGCAATCAACCCGTCTTATTCCCAGTCGAATGACGAAGAGCGCCTCATAAGTAAGGAAGGAAGGACTAATAACATAAACAGAAAACCAGGATTAATTATGTTTAATGAAAATAAAACTCCATTCCGCTGGTTATTTAACTGCATTCCGCTAGTTCTACGCTCCGGTTAGCCTAAGCTTTAAGAATGACTGCCCTTGAAATGCAATTATGGTTTCAGGGTCAGGTTCAATCGGTGCACACATTTTGTTGCTGGAATTCTGAGGGAAAACAACCGTTCGTATGGCTCGCGCGTCGCCGTTAACACATTGGTGGCATTGACCTTCCAGATGAAACCAGTTCGGTATTGGGCGCATACGTGTGACTACTCGGATTCGGAGAAAAATAAACCGTTTGTTAGACTAGGTCACGGCCACATCACCCTCTTTCACTTCATTGTTTACTCACATTAATGGTAAAAATCGCCCTTGAAAACTATTTCGTTTCTGTAGAACACCGATGAAGAGGCTATTTTGCATGGTTTATTAATAAACACGTATTTCGTTCACTTTTTCCTCTCTTTCGATGGGATGTTGTTGGACTCCGCATAACGTTTCAAAATCTGTTTTGTTTTGCGAGATTGGTTTGATGAAGCCTGAGCTACGCTTGGTTTTGTGTTTTTTACGGTACCGAAAACCGGCTCAACGGGGCCAAAATCGGTGATGTATCCCCTCATACCTGATTTAACTTAAAAACCATCGGATCTTCTCGCTCTCGACGGGATGTTGTTGGGCTCCGCATAACGTTTCCAAAAAATATTTGTTTTGCGAGATTGGTTTGATACAGCCTGAGCTACGCTTGATTTTGTGTTTTTTACGGTACTGAAAACCGGCTCAACGGGGTCCAAATCAGTGATGTCTCCCCTAGCACATGATTTTGCTAAAAACCATCGGATCTTCTCGCTCTCGACGGGATGTTGTTGGACTCCGCATAACGTTTCCAAAACAGTTTCGTTTTGCGGGATTGGTTTGATGCAGCCTGAGCTACGCTTTTTTTTGTGTTCCAAACTATGCTTTGCTGGGTTTATGAGATGCAGCTTATCATGCACGAAGTGTTTTTTTTTTTTTTGAAACGTGGATTCAAACTACAAAATAAATATCGACTGCCAGCGAAATTGAAATTAAAGAGTGCGGAAAGCCAAAATAGGGAAAACGTAGCCAAAACTCAAATAAATTGAACACGACTGATATGGTTTTAATAGTTTTTTATTTGCATGCATTTATTATAATTGAATAAGCTATATCTACATTTGCATGCATTAATTTATTAAATAGCATGCATTACTTTAAATTGAACGCGATTTTCCATTTTTTGCATGCATTAAATTAATTGAAGGCATGCATTAATTATAGTTAAATTAATTATTCATATTAAAATAGAGTGAGCGAGTGGACGCTCGACGACGACGATGAATTTTCCGGTTTTCTTCGTTTAGCACGGCTGTTGCGTTGATCCAAATGGCCAAAAAGGGTTGCATCGTCCAGCGCCGTCGACTCCGCAATCGGCAAGTCGTCGAAATCATCGGTGCTGCATCTGGCCTGGTCTTCGTCCACCGCTTCCGTTTTCGGTAGCACAGCCAGCATGTACCGATCCAGCTCCTCCCACTCCGCCTGCATCTGAAAAGATGAACATGTATCAATATACGCCATATATTCGGTGATGTATCTAATCAGGGCGTCCTGGTGTTCTTTCTCGAATGCTGTTTTGCGGACTGTTGGCAGTCGGTGGAATCGCTTCCTTGCAGCCCGGTGACACCTCGCTGCGGTATATGGTGGTTTATGTTTTCCGTACTTTGCGACGAAGAAATCGATTGTAGTGAGCGGAACGGATTTGGGCTTTCCGTTTGCCTCGTCAAACAGCCGCTTTTCTTCCTTAGTAAGCCGGTGGTTTTCCGAACGCGATGCTTCGATGATAAAAGGCAGTTTCGCGGCAGGATCAGCATGCTTCCACAGTGTAGCAAAGTTCGGAAACTTTCCGATAAAAGTACGCGTGTAGCTAGTGCTAAGTTACACTTTATTTAGAATCGTTCGTAAGTGGTTTTCTAAGTGATATTCGTAGTGATTTCCTTAGTGATTTCCAAAGTGGTTTCCAAAGTGCTTTTGCACGTTTGCTCTTCGCGATCTTCAAAATGCTACTGATCGGTGATCGTTAATATTGCGGTGGTCAGTACTCGTCGCAGGGCTGACCCCATGACCGCTCGTACTTTGACCCCGTATCGTAATCGTTATCTTTCTTCGATCTACCTTCGTTCCTTACCACGGGGTCCTAGTTCCTACTTGCTATAAACTCGGGAGCTAGGTTGCCCTCGCTAGCTAGCTCCTTCGTATTCTGTCACTTCGCTGTTGTTTACTTAGCCGCGTGTGTTTACTTGCCAACATCCCGCCGCCCGTGAATCCTGGTGGCTCGAAAGGATTCACTAACTCGATGGCAAATTTCCTTCACTGCAGCTCAACCTAACTCCTATCAACATCTTCTTCGTCAAGCTCGGCATGTGTGACTGCTAGCTTTACTGTGGTACAACCAACTTAGCTCCTATCAAACCCTTCTTTCCTCCTTTGTATCACGGATGGGTTTCTGCGCTGGCCAATCTTCTTTCGACCGGTACAGAAACTCTGGCCCGTTCAACCACATCCCGTCGGGTTCGATGACGGTTTCTTTGCACCATTTAGTCAGGCAGTCGGCAGGATTTTGTTTACTCGGTACATGCCTCCATTGCGATGGATCGGTTAGCGCGATTATTTCCCCTATCCTGCATGCCACAAACTGTTTGAAGTCTCTCGTGGGGGAGCGGATCTAGGACAGCACAACTTCTGAGTCGGTATGTATGAACTGTTCCCTTATGTGAAGTTCGTGACTGTCAATAATTGTTCTCATTATCCTCGCACCCAGCAATGCTGCTTCCAGCTCCATTCTCGGGATGGTCTGGTGTTTCAGGGGAGCAACGCGGCTTCGGGCCATCACCAGGCTACAACGTATATCGCCCGCGTTTGCCATGCGCAGATAGCCTGCACATCCGTAGCCTAGCTCGCTAGCGTCGGTGAACACGTGCAGTTGCAGGTTTTCAAAGCTCTCCGGCGACGCCCCTCCGAAATACCACCGTGGAATACTGAGTTGGTGCATGCTGGGAAGGAGGTTGGTCCAGCGTACCCACTTTTCGAATTGGGCCTCGTTCAAGTAGGTATCCCATTCCGCACCGGCACGCCACAAATCCTGCATGAGAATGCGCCCATGGATCAATACCGGCGCGAGGAGGCCTAAGGGATCAAACAAGCTCATGATGATGCTCAGAGCGACCTTCTTGGTGGGAACCTTTTTCCCGGTGACGTATGGAATCAAGTGATCCTGCCAGCTCGCAGGAAATTTCAGGGTATCCGACTTCGGGTCCCACTCTATGCCCAGCACTCGAGGGAATCGCTCATTCTGGTCGATCTCGATCGCCTTCTTCTCTGTGGTGGCGTTTTCTTGCAGTGCTTCTGCTACTTTTTGGCTGCTGCTCACCCAATTCCGCATGTTGAACCCCGCCTGTGCGTGAATATATTTTACTTGTTTAGCCCTCTCCGTGGCTTCCTCTACCGTGTCACAACTATCAAAGTAGTCATCCACGTAGGTTTTATTCTTAATTGCCAAAAACAGCAGGCAGTTGCAATAGCAGGTCCGGCCCCTTTAGCAGCTGCGAGTTGAGGGAAACGCCGTCGACTTTCGCTGCTGCGTCCCATACTAGACGCTTCTTCTCGGGTTTGCGAGGGTGACCCACAACGTTAATGGGCAGGTACCAAACGCGGTTTGGGTCTGCCGTAGCCAGCTCTTCTTGGGTCGCTTTGTGCGCAAAGCCCTGTTCTAGGTACGTGTTAATTTGGTCGTGTACCTCCTTTTTGAGCTCCGGATTTCTTTCCAACTTCCGTTCTAAGGATACTAATCTTTTTTCTGCCATTTGGTAGCTATCCGGTAAGCAGACATCATCATCTCGCCACAGCAATCCTGTAGTGAAGCGGCCATCCTCCTTTACTGTGGTGCTTGCCAACAGCTCCTTCGCTCGAGCTATGTCCTTCGGCTCTGGAAGGTTTTCGGCAAAACTGGACACCCCAACACCCTCTAGCGTGAAATACTGCCGTAGCGCTTCGTGTAGCTCCCGATCGGCTTCAGGGTCCATGCTGTCTGTCACTCTCGTATGGCAGTTGACATACGCTCGTATGAACCTAACTTCCGCCTCCCATTCCGGAATGGATCCACAGGAAGGAGCCTTCTCTTCTTCCGCCGGTTGGTTCACGCTAACTGCTGCTGAGTACGACTGTGTGCGCTGGTCTACCGCCGGTTGCTGCACCGCACATGGTCCGTAAATGGCCCATCCAAGTGGACACCGCACTGCGATCGGCTCACCTAGTTCGCCGGAACGCGTCTCTAGTGGTTCCAGCAAAGCAACATCTTGGAGCCCGATCAATATTTGAGGCACTGTCTCCAGATAAGTTGTGACTGGCAAACCCTGGAAGTGATTATATTTGCTTATCAGTACGTTATCATTTAAGGTTTGTTTCGGGAGACTTAGCTGTTTGACTGTGTGAGCGGCCGCTACTGTGTAGCGCCGCCCTTCGCCCCTCGCCGAGATCTCGAAAGAGACGCGCTGAGAAGCCTCCTCCGTCCTCCGCACGTCGCTGGTCCACAGCATCTCCATGGGTTCTCGCTTTCCCGTGACGCCTAGCTGCTCCGCAAGCGATGACTCTATCATCGTCAGGTTGGAGCCCTCGTCCAGAAGCGCGAATGCATCCACGCTGCGCCCCTCCTTGTGCAGCGTAACGGGAACAACACGGAACAAAATCTCCGGCTCCGCTACGCGATGCGTGTTGCACTGTGCTTTCACGTTACCGGTGTCCGAGTGTAGTAAGGTGTGGTGTCTCTGGCCACAAGCTGTGACCCGGCAGGACTGCTTAGATCTGCACGCCTTATCCCAATGAAGGCTCAGGCAGTTTTGGCACAGGTTCCTCTGGGTTACCACTTCCATTCGTGCGGCGAGCGGCATCCGTTGGAATTCCTTGCACTCCCTCACTCTGTGGCTGGGGTCATTGCAGACGAAGCACTTTGCCACAAGGTTGCCTGTGCTGCCTCTCTCATCCTGCTTCACCACCGGTTGCGCTACTGGAGTGCTAACTTCAACGGTCGACGAGGAATGGGTGAACGTATGTGAACGGTGGAGTGGTTTCACGGGAGCTCGACCTGCCTCGACTTTGGCGGGAGCGTACACCGTTACCTCGCAACAATCCTCCATCAGTTCGTCCATGAACGCACCAAACTCCCTGAGGGTTGGCCGTTCGAAATGGCGCTTAAATCGGGCCCACTCTAACCGCCTAGTTGCAGGGAGTTTCTCTACCAGCTCGTCTAGCAGCATTGGGTTCGCCATGTGGTCCTGCATCTCACACGCAGTAAGGTGATCGCACAGTTGCTGAACCGCTAAACCGAACGTGATGAGCGTATCCAGACGTTCCGGTTTTGGTGCTTCGGTGGCCCGGACCTTTTCTATAAGCTCCTTTATCAGAAGCGCGGGGCGACCGTACAGCCTTTTCAGCACCTCCATGACCAACGGGGCAGCATTTGGCAGCATAAGTTTCGAAGCGACGGCATCTCTCGCTGCTCCTGTCAACGCGGCCTCGAGTCGCATGATATTTTCGAGCGACGAAAACCCACATGCCTTCGTTGACTCCGTGTAGCAGCTATAGAAGATCGGCCACTCTTTGGGCGACCCGGAAAACGTGGGGAGCTTTGCTGGCCAAACTTTCCTTGCTGCTGCCTCGTCAGCTAGCAATGGCTGCCTCTTCGGGGTCGATGGCTCCTTCGATTCGGTTCGACGGGGCCATTTTGCTTCGCTGGTTTTACTCACCGAACTAACGGAATCTCTCTCCGTTTTCTTCATCTTATCTAGCATCTTCGATGATTTGCTAGAGCTGCTAGCAAAATCATCCACTATCCGAGACATCTTTTTCTCGAGGCTTAGCTTTAAGTTTGCTAGCTCTGCCGTTGCCGTTGCTTTAAGGATCTCCAGTTGGAGCGCATGCTCCCTTTCCAGCTGCTCTATCCTGGCTGCCCTCGATGCGCGGGAACTGCCACTCGTTCTCGAAACGGAGGTTTTTGCAACACTTGAATGCGATTTTCCCCCAACGGACGCATTAGATCTATCCCGATGGTTCGTCGCTTCTCCGGACGCCATCGCTAAATCCTTCTCGGCCGCCATCTCCTTCGGGGTGGTCGCCATCGCCGTTTTCTCCGCACGCGCGGCAAGCCCTTGCTCCTTCAACAAGCTTAAGCACGTTTCGGCCTTTGAAGACATCAGGCTCGTCTTCGTTTCGGGAAATGTCTTGAGCCGTGCTTCGGAGGTTTCGCTGCCCGGGCGCTTGGCATATTTGGATTCTCGATGGCCCGCGTCCGACTGGGCTTCTCCACCCAGGTCCCTTCCGCGTCTCTCCATCTTCCCAAACCTTATCTCGCTCCCGTCGGCTGGCCTCGTGCATCTTTTGCAGCTCCATTCCCGGTTCTTCACTTCGGCCGTCACGTTGGCGCAATCATAATGCAGCCACTTGCCACATATATCGCACTGCACCATATCGCATGCTGAATTGTCCCGGTCGCACGCAACACAATCGAAATTCTTCGGCATTTTACTCACTTCGAAAAGAGTCACTCACTTTTCAAACTTTAAAAATCACACGGACTTATACTCTTTGCAAGAACTCGTGCAAAGGGTTTTTTAAGAAAACGGTTTTTAAAGAACTGTGCAAAAGATTTTTGTAGCAAAGTTCGGAAACTTTCCGATAAAAGTACGCGTGTAGCTAGTGCTAAGTTACACTTTATTTAGAATCGTTCGTAAGTGGTTTTCTAAGTGATATTCGTAGTGATTTCCTTAGTGATTTCCAAAGTGGTTTCCAAAGTGCTTTTGCACGTTTGCTCTTCGCGATCTTCAAAATGCTACTGATCGGTGATCGTTAATATTGCGGTGGTCAGTACTCGTCGCAGGGCTGACCCCATGACCGCTCGTACTTTGACCCCGTATCGTAATCGTTATCTTTCTTCGATCTACCTTCGTTCCTTACCACGGGGTCCTAGTTCCTACTTGCTATAAACTCGGGAGCTAGGTTGCCCTCGCTAGCTAGCTCCTTCGTATTCTGTCACTTCGCTGTTGTTTACTTAGCCGCGTGTGTTTACTTGCCAACACACAGCTTTTTCCGGTCGGGGCAAGTCAGATTTGAGGTGCTGTGTTGTTTTGAAAAAATATTGTAAGGTGTTATGGTGCGGTTTGCTATCTTGTTGTATGCTGTTTTGGTTTGCTGGTGGTGCTTGTGGTGGCTAGAAATAAACAAAACAAAACAAATAATACAATCAATGAAAACCAAGGCACCTTTTAGTTGATTATTTAGGACTTACGAATTTGGAGGTTCCCTCGGAGGTTTCGATTTCTAGAGGGAATCTACCGTTTTTTATTTGTTATCCAAGTTCACGTAGAGCGGGTGTTCGTCGTAACACGAGTGGTGGAGAACTATCGGACGAGTGATAGAAAGAAAAGCCTAGCACGCCGGTCCCAACACGGATGACGGTGGAAGGTCGGACACGAAAGAGCCTTGAAGGAATAACCAAGCACGCGGGTCTCAACACAGGTAGTGGAGAACGATCGGGCGAGTGATAACTGATAACTAACTGCTAACCGACTGAGTAGTAGTAGTAAAAATGGTTTAGAGAGGCTTTGAGCCGGGTGGCCTCTTTCACCTCTAAACTAACCGACTGCGAGAGAAGCGCAATGCGCTACGCGCTTTTATAGGATTCCGGTGGTTCCCTGGTTTTCCGATAGGTGGCGCGTGTGGTAGGCTGAAGTCGAGTTTCCACAACGCGGTCGTTTAGCGCGACCGCCACACGAATATTGTTGCATTTCTTGTTGTGTAGGTTTCGGCGTTTCGGCGTGGGCTTGCCTGCATACTCTTCAACCTAGCGCTAGAGAGGGCCATCCGAGACTCGGAGGTGGAAACTTCGGGGACCATCTTCTATAAGTCAATCCAGATCCTGGCATACGCTGATGATATTGATATTGTTGGTAGAAGACTCTCCTATGTAGCAGAAGCATACCAAAGGATCGAGCAAGCGGCGAATAACCTCGGACTGCAGATAAACGAGGGAAAAACCAAGATGATGGTGGCACCATCAGCGGCCCTGCCAACAATTGCCGAAAGCCTACGCGGGGGTGACGTACAAGTAGGTGAACGCACTTTTGAAGTCGTCCAAAATTTCACCTATCTTGGGTCAAAGGTCAGCACCGACAACAACATTGAAGATGAAATTCGCGCTAGGGTGCTGGCAGCCAACCGGTCATATTACAGTCTGAGAAATCTCTTCCACTCACGATACCTGTCAAGACAGTCGAAGCTGGGACTATACCGAACATACATAGTACCAGTGCTCACATACGCCTCCGAGACATGGACTCTGTCCAAATCTGACGAAACCCTCTTAGCCGTGTTCGAGAGGAAGATGCTCAGGAGGATTTTTGGCCCCGTATGTGAGGAGGGACAATGGAGGAGCCGTTATAAAGACGAGCTCTACGAGCTGTACGGCGACCTTACTGTCGTACAGCGAATTAGACTCGCCAGGCTCCGGTGGGCTGGTCATGTCATGAGAATGGCACCGGACGACCCAGCCCGTAAAGTCCTTTTAGGCTGTCCCCAAGGACAGAGGAGGCGTGGTAGGCCTAAATTGAGGTGGAAGGATGGCGTAGACGAAGCCGCCAATAAAGCCGGGATACGGAATTGGACCAGCGTGGCGAGCGACCGTGAGCGGTTTCGGATGGAGCTTCGTCAGGCCAAGACCGCTCAGCGGTTGCAGCGCCATATAACGAACGAACGAGTTTTTGGCGTCTTGCCCAAACACTCCCGGACTCCTTTCTTCTGTACGATGCAGAATATTTCGTCCAGCGTCCGATACGCGTCAACTCTCTGCAACAACATTTTTGTCGCCTTCTTTGCTTCGTCGGCCGTATGGTTGCCGACAGCGACGCGAGTCCAATTTATTTTCTGAAGCCGGTCGTCTGCTTTCTTCTCGTCCTCCGCTGGCAAAATTGCTCGAAGCTGGTGGACCAAATCATCGTACTCGGCTACCGTCCACTGTTCGGCAGCTACGTTACCGAAATTCGCACATTGTTCGGTCTCCGCCGATCCGAACAAATCCTCACTAGCGTTTATCCAACTCGAGGCCATTTTCTGCACGAAACTTTTTATTTATTCTGATGTAAATTGGTTGAGTCTGCTTCTTTCGTCCGTAGGAAGGCGTCTTTAAAAAAAGCACACGCATTGTCAATGCGACACATCCGATTCATGATTGTCAAATAAAAACAGAACACACCTCTTCCTCTTCACTCGTTGGGGAATTGTAAGTTTGTCAATTTCCTAAGCAGGTGCAAATTGTTATGACGACATTAAAATTCAGTGAAAAATAAATGCAACTTCGTTTTGATTAAAGCTTCACATTACTTTAGATTAAAAACAGTTCGCCAGCCATGTCGGGAAATCGAAGTTCCCGCGGTCGACAGAAGTTTCCCACAACGGCGAGGAAATGCTTGATTTCACCGAATCAACGTTCAGCAGCCAGGGGCGTAGCTCCAGCAGCGCCGGCAGCAAACCCGGTTGATTTCCGAGCACCGGTCACAGCTTGTACCAGCAAACCTAAAGATGACTTAAGTACGAAACTGTTGGAGCTAGATAACACGTTGCTGAACGCGGTCGATTTGGCCAGCATCGAGAAAAAAGTCAAACGTTCGAAGCCGCGTACCTCATGGGGCGGAAATATGACACGCGCCGCAGCCGATCAACCGATCACACCGTTTCGAAAACGTTCCAAATCAGTTGGAGGTAGGTGAACGATTTATACGAGTGACAATAACGTAGGATTTAAGATACTTTTTACTTTATTTCAAAACTGTTTTCCTGTAACAGCCATTGAAAGAAGGCTTATGGCAAGTCCTCCGAAACTGCAAAAATCAGCTGTAAGTAGTCGCAAGATTTATGTGCTTAAAATGAACATGGACGGTGGCGAGGTGAGCGACGGAGGGAGGGACAGTGGCTGTAATGAAAATCTAACATCAAATCGGTCAAACGTTGCAAACGAGGAAACTCCTCCGGTTCGTCCTCTGTCCTGGGTGGAAAATGACGATGCTGAAATGCTACCATGTGGGCAGGTACCGATCGCCAGCCATGATCAACTTGACACGAACGAAATAATCAAGGCTAAACTGAAACGGATCGGGTCCACCAAACCAGTAACGCACGTCGGTGATATGCTGCGAGAGGGTAACGGGTTCGAGGTGTACACAAACCAGGACATCTGTTCGCAGTACATGCGGCTAGACGAGTCCCTCGCTGATGAGGGGGTGGAGCGAATCGTCGCGATTCGATTATTTTTAAACAGTTTTCTTGCATTCACCTTCCCGGATGTCGCAAAAATTGAATCGGACAGAGATAAAAGACAGGAGATCAGTAATGAAAGAGTGTGCCAGCAACACCAGCAAATTTCGCTCCCAGATTATGACTGTGCGTTGGCGATCCCGTTCTGGCCCACTTGAACAGATAGCGTGCTGGTCTCTTTCAGCAGCTCTCCCGGGAGAGCGCTGTGTGACATTGAGAGATCGCATGTTCTGTTCACTCGCAGCAGTGCTGAAGAACGAGAGCACTTCCTCAGTGCTCATACCAAACGTTAAAACAGAATGCAGCCCTACTCTTACTCCTATCAAGGATTATCAAATTGGTACTCGGACATCGCGATTCTGTTCACTGCAAAGCAAAACGAGTTGCGCCAGATCCTGCAGTAACAGGCAGTGGATTTCTACTCCTTCCTTAAGTACACTCCGACTCAACTAACTTAATGACAATTTTCATATAAAAGAATAAATCCTGTTTTCTCTGTTCATGTAATACGTAAAAGTATAAAATAAATTAAATGAAAAAATAAATTTTCAAAACAATAGTTTTTCCTTAAACGTACTAAAAAATAAAAAATAATGTAAGTTAAATGACATATGTATTTATGTATCAGTTTTTTGTTTTGGTCATTATTCGCATAGGATCGTAGATGGCGATCGAACTGAGAGCAATCTCGATGCAATGCGAATAATGATCAAAACGAAAAACTGATACATAAATACATATGTCATTAAACTTACATTATTTTTTATTTTTTAGTACGCTTAAGGAAAAACTGTTGTTTTGAAAATTTATTTTTTCATTTAATTTATTTATTTATTTGAAGAACGATGGAGACGTGAATATTTTTTTCTCCTTCGCTGTGTACATCACATGCGTAGAGCGATTTTGCCAGATCGACGTAAACAAGCAACACGGTAAGTTCGCTAAAGTTTTTCGGCGATAATTACATATAATTTTTACATTTCATCTATTGCAGGGTAGTATATATAGTATTCAATGAACTATCAACTATTCAACCTACGATCCTTGCTAGTTGGAGACATCTTTTTACGCAGAATGATAAGTTCCGGAGCAACGCACCTGACCGAAAGAAGCTGAGCAAAAAACTTCCTCAACTAGCAGGTAAGCTCTGCAGTGAAGTGTGTGTATTTCATACGAAATAGTTTATTGTATAGTGTGTATGCTGTTCTTGATGGATCATCGATGTTAACTTAGTTTTCGGTGTTATTGGATTCACAAGAAATCCAGAAATAAAAAGATAAAAACGCAACAAACCATTTCGTCCAGTGTATTCATTCGCGCAAGGGCTGTGACGTCAGAGCCGCGCGTAGAAGCGAAAGAAAAAATCTCTCGGAAGTACCCATGAAACATTCGGCCATATAAAATTGAGTGACTTATGGGGCCGAAATTCGGAACCCTATTTGGTACCAAATTCAGTGAAACTCGGCCCCGAGCTATACCACTCAACTCTCCGGGCCACATGCTCCAGACCAAAAGAGACGAAAAAAAAGAGCTCGGGGCCGTGTGTGCGAGCTGCGCACTGTACTTTGCGCTTTCACCGATGGCTATGTTTGTCTCGCCTCACACCACATGTGTACCGGTGTCGTATTTGGTGGTTCTTGTCTTTTCGTCAGTCGTTCCGTGACGCTCCTGTGAGGCGGATGCATGCTGCTCGTCTGATGGGGATTTGCATGCACGTAATTCCCATTTATGGTTTGGCTGGATCGGGTGGCAGGTTTTGTCAGGGGTTTTGATGCGGTCTTGTGTTCGTCAAGAATTACGGTCTGCACGTCATACGTGTAAGTCTATTCTTCCTTCCAAAAACAGACACGTTCGTACGCAATAAGTATCGTTGATTTTTAACGCATGTTGGTCATGCATATTCTTTTTTCTGAAGCCAAAATCAGGTTTTTTTTGACGATTTTTTTTTATTTCAGAAATGGAATTGGCTTCGTCTGACGACATGCTGATGTCAAAGACTTGGTCGTGACCCATACGGAAACAGTTTTTCTGCGTTTCTGGCCAAACGATAAGAGATAGCGACTTGAGGTCTTCGACAAAGTTGTACAGTAAATTATAATACAATTTTCGTTCTTGGACCACTTTCCCCTACAAGGCCTTCTTGACCATCAAAAACGGGCTAGAAAGTAAAAAGTCAAGAATTTGCTCTTTTTTCTAATTGCTTCTTTTTATTAATTTTTAACTTCAGTTGATTTAAAAAAGTAATTTCAAATAACAAAATACTCTTCCGAAACAGTTTTATGGAAATAACAATCTTTCCATCGCTTTTGGATGTGCCGAACCGCCTGATGTTACCGGTGGTTCACAATCGTTGATTTGTATTGTTACCGTTTTGTAAAACCAATGAAATTTTTAATTTTTTTTACAAAAGTCAATTTCATAAATATTCTTGTGTGAAGGGGAATAATCATAAGCGTTCAATACCAATAAACTGTGGAAAAAATTGTCTATCATTTTTTGAGCTTTCGAACCGCTGCGTGAAAGGCAGCACAATGTGTGGTATGGTATGTGTGTATGCTACTGCCCAGTGCTCGGTACGACGTAAACAACACAAGTACACGGGAGAACATTCTCGATGTTTTGCTTTTCGCTGTCCGTCGGTGGAACGATCGCTGGATTCTCTTGTACCGATTCTCTCGTTCCATCGATTCCATATGATCCACGCTCCCGAGAGCTCAGCCGGAGTACGGACCCCTTGGGCGCGAAAGCGACAGAAGACAGCTAAATCGCGGCTCAGTATTGCTTGCGCGGTCGCCCCCATTATCAGAGGCGGAGCCCTTTAAAAATTGAGCGAAAACTCTCAAAAATGTTTCATGGGTAACTCTCGGGTCTGGGGCTCTCGCGCGCTCACCTCTCAAAAATTGCACGGATGCCGCTGCTATTGTCACAACTATCCGTTGAACGGATAACCCTCGGTTTTTGAACGGATATCAACTCATCGCGAGGTTAAAGCACGCAAAAGGTTATTTGGGAGGGAAAAGAAAGAGAGAGACAGAAAATGAGCGGCATAGGACGGTATGTCCGAGCTGAATTAGCGATTATGTGAGAAGGAGTGAGAACAATCGCGTTCGCATACAGGATTAGCTTACAACGCATCCAGTTGATTCGAACTCGCATCTCTATGCATGTGTTAACGGATCTACCACTACAAGAAAACAAAACAAGAATGTGAGAAGTGGGATCGCTTTCCGCGGCTGAGCATACGGTGGACCGATCCGAGACTGCAGTTATGCGAGCAGGTAACTTTACCTTCCGCGAAACGAACAAGGCAAGAAAAGGGAGATAGTTCCTTCCGCGAACCACAGAAGGTGGGGGATAGCAAGCGGCAGAGTGTGCAGGCCGTCGAGCTGATACCGCGCCTTTTATGAATCATCACACACATGGAAGGATTCTCCATTAGAAACGAAAGAAAGAAAAAATCGATGGGGGGAATAGTGAACCACAGAACATGCAGCGTATGCGGCACTGATGGCACAGGGAGAGAAGGATGTGCCTCGCATCGCATCGCAATAATATAGATTATCATGCGTAGCAGGAGTGTTATGCTCAGTTTACACGGGACGCAAAAGCCTGATAAAACACGAGCAAATGTCAGTTTTGCTGTCATTTTTTTTTCGTTTCGTGTCGCCGCTAATATTCGTGAGCCGATCCAAATGAAAGCGCATACAGTGATGATTTGAGTGCTTAACTGTAAAACAATAGCAGAGAGGTAATGTGTCCACCGAAATCTTATCAACAAACATTAAACATCATCACAAACAACTATTTTCCATCCGCTTGCAATCAATACCAGGTGCACACATTTTAGCCTACTCCTTTTTTTAACTCAACGACCGAGAAACAAATTTGCGCAGATTTTGACAACTGTAGTTAGTCAGTTAGTGTCAGACTGACAACATTTTACCGTTTGCAAAGTTTGCTTTGTGCTTCATGTCCGACCCACACTTTAAAAAGTGGCGTAACCACAGGACATGCGTAGGCTTGCATGTACTGCGTAGCACAGAAACTGGTGCAATATGCTGTAACTCGGTTTAAGTACATGTCTTTGAAAAACCTCCTACTAACCGGGCTGTTTGATAAACACGTTTAGTTTGGTATTTGGTAAATTTTTTCGATATAACTGTAATTTTACATTTATATCGATGGGGGCTACAATCAAAGGGAGATATCCTGTGCGCCAAGATCAGGCTCTGGTCGAACAAGGAGACGGTCAGCTTACTTCGTATCTTACCGTTGGTCCCGCAATACGTATTTTAAACCCCCTTACCGTTCTGCAATCTTTATTTTTATAAATCTCAGTTTCAAAGTTCCGTGAAGAGATGAGGCAATAAACCCTACATTTTAACAGTGCACGTGAAGCATGCTTTTTACAATCTGACTCTAAGTGGAAACGGGACTCGAACGCGGGTTTACCAAGAGCGAAGCCGTAGTCTTGCCGAGGAACCATAGCACAAGTTAGAAATAGTGAGGAAATATCGCTACTTGAATGGCAAACGTAGATTTTGAAGAAAAATTTTGTTTCGTACCCATAAAAGATTTTCCCAATCAGGATTCGAACACCAAACCTCTGATGCAAGGCTCGAGCACCACTACCAGTACACCTGTTGTACGAGTGGATAGCATAGGGAAAATACAGGTATACATGGCTATGTGAATAAATTGAACTACTAAGCTTTTAATTTAATAATGGTTATGATAACTTGAAATCTATGTATCAAAATATGATAGGATTTGAAAAAGTACATTAAATATCTAAAAAAAAATCATGAAAAAAAAATTTTATAGCCGGCAACAAAAAAGTTTTTCCTAGCCTCGATTTGCACTCCGATCCTCCGGAACAACACCCATGCACTATTATCGGATTTGAAAAATTACATTAAATATCTGAGAAAAATCATGAAAAAATATTTCACAACCGTCAACAAAAAAGTTTTTCTCAGCCTAGATTCGAACTCCGATCCTCCGGAACAACACCCATGCACATAGCCCCCTAGACCAGTGATGTCAAACTCGTTTCACCTTGCGGGCCGCATTTCCTCCCAAAATAGGTTCGCGGGCCGCATTTTCTCTCAATATAGGCTCGCGGGCCAAACCCTATAATTGATTGGAGTGATGAAAATATGTTCTTATCAATGTGGTTTTATTTGTGGTCAAGAATGTTTTACATTTTCACATTTTTTCATATTATATTACTTCTTATAAAATTTACAAATTTTGAGTAAAAGAGAGGGTTTGTTGCTCAATCGTTTTTCAAATTTTAACGAATTCAACTCAAGTTTATTGAAATATATGTTGCAGTTCAACACTGTTGTGTAGTTTGTTAATGATTTTAGAGAAGTAAAGGTATATAATTACAATAGCTAACTTATTGCTCCGCATTTGTTATTTTGTTTGTCTGTTAACACTATTTATCCACTTGTCTAGAAAAATCTGTGTAAAATCTTTGCTGCAAAGTTGCATATCACTTTCTTATTGAAATTGTTTAAATTGACATTCGTTCAGTTCTCTTGCAATTCGCAGTTCGTGAAAAAATTTACATTAAATATTTTGGTATTTGCTATAAGCCAATACTCAAGGATCCAAACATTCGATGTAATGTTTCAAAGGGGTCGCGGGCCACACCCAATGTTCTTGCGGGCCGCATGTGGCCCGCGGGCCGCATGTTTGACATCCCTGCCCTGGACTATTGATGAAAGAAAATTTACGCGTGATATCACAGCTACTAATATATATGTAGCCAAACTGAATGTAGCATAGAAAATGAACCAAGAATAAAAACTTCAGTCACATTTTTCCTCCCCGAGCTTCGCCGGGGCTTCGAGCTAGTTGCCGATACAATTGAAACCATAACGGGACGACATGGAACCATCAAAAGGGCGGTAGGGGAACCAGAGACTGCCGACGGGCCAGGTACCTGGCCTAAAAAACCTAGTCAAACCTAATTATACCTATCTTTAAGGATTTGCGACCACAA
Organism: Anopheles coustani; assembly: GCF_943734705.1. Lineage (NCBI taxonomy): Eukaryota > Metazoa > Arthropoda > Insecta > Diptera > Culicidae > Anopheles > Anopheles coustani. The sequence continues at coordinate 1,610,658 of NW_026525048.1, forward strand.
AACAAAAAAAAAAATCGGGATGTAAATGCTAGGTTCAGTGGATCGATTCACGATTCGTTTATATTTAATAATAGCTCGTGCATGGGTTTCTTTGAAGACAAGTTGAGAAATGGCGAGTGAATGTTAAAGCTATTACGTAAGTGTATCACTTGTTATACATACATATGTGTTCCGATGTTAAATATTTATTTTCATTTCATATCTCATAGGTGACTCTGCATATGCTTCAAAGCTATGGCTTATACAGCCGTTTAGAAATCCGGATCCCGACACGCCCGAATCATCGTTCAATTTGAAGCACTCTAGAGGGCGTTCAATAATTGAACAAACTTTTGGATCGCTGAAAAATAGATTTAGGTGCATACTGGGTGCGAGACAGCTTCATTATGCTCCACCGAAGTGTGTCAAAATAGTGAATGTATGCTGTGCGCTGCACAATTTATGCATTCGTGCAGGATTACCCGAAATTGAAGATTAGGTGTAGTGCAAGAAGTACAACAAATAAAAAAAAAATTATTCTCATTTTTTATTGATTCAAGTATTATACAAATAAATTTATTATTTTAATATTTTTTTTATATGACAATGCATAATATAATTGAACACATAATCCTATGCACAACTTAATCATAAATGGTATATCGCGGTTAATTTTTTTTAAATATTCTAAGATACTAAAATGAAAACTTCAAGTTTCTTCGACATGTTTTTTGGCACTGTTGGCCAGCTCACCCAAGATTTTGGTCATTTGATCATTTTGACGAATCAAAATGTCAATGCTTTTTCCGTCCTGAGACTGGCTAGTTGATCTTTTTTTAAATAGTTTTTTACTATTCTTTTTTTCTACGGCGTTGGGTAACCGTCCAGCCTCTATTATTGTCCGACGACGCTACTTTCTCTTTCTCGTTATAGTTGGTGGAGTCGATGGTTCTGCTCGCTCTTCATCATTTGAACCTTTGTTAAATGGCCCTTCTTCCTCCTCAACGTTAAAATCTTTGCTGATCGTTTAAATTGCCCTCTGGAACACCTATACATATGCTCTCAGGTACTCCCATTGCGTTTTTATTCAAATGCGTAACTGATAAAACGCGCTCATCTATGTCATACAATAAAGCCTTTTTTGCTACTCCACCACATGTCTTATTCATTTCTTTTTTATTGTAGCTCAATTTTCTTTTTGCGTTGTACTTCTTCTCTATCCACACCTAAAAATAAGTAAATCATAAAAATAGATTCAAGGTAACTCATTTACGAAATCTTTCAAATGCAGAATTACTCTGCTCCATGTAGTTGCTTCTTTTTCTTTTACGACCGCATGCAACGTCAGGATTTTTCTCCATCAATTCAACAAGCATCTGTTGCTGTTGTTTTGTCGTACGAGTGCAGCTTAAAAATATATTATTAATTAATTAATATTCGCACTTGAAAGAAAACACTTTAATTTTTTTTTTTATGCAGTCACACTTGTACTCACTTTTTTTTATCCATAACTTTAGTTCAATCTACAAATACTTCACAAATAAAAACCGATAATACCGGGATACCACTTCGATGAGAAATATTCCACAGACTGCCGAGCGTTACCCTAACCAGGTTCACACGAACCAAATGGAACCAACCCGGAGCACCAACGGTGAATAAATCTGCTTTTCTAAACTTGTGTGCGTCTTTGGTGTTAATCTTTGTACTTTGTTTCAATTTGTTCGTAGAGCAAAGGCAGAGCTCAAACGATTTTATTGACGATTATTTCGAATATCGTCTGACGAGTAGATCGAAAAACATGGATATTTTGGCAAGGGATAGCATAAAGTTTTCCTACAAAAAATGTGCACGAGCATAATCGTGAGAAGACAGTAATTTTTATGCGAATGTCATATCATCACCAGCAAAGGAGGATCTACCTATAAGCGGACTGAGCGGCCGCGGGGGGCCCCGAGCTTAAGGGGTAACTACCGATTTTATTTATTCTCGCAGAGGTATATATAGTGTTATGTTCTGTAGGTTGTGAATAACGGGACTTTGTTGAATTATAAAAATACGTCTTGCCGGCACCGGAGAGAACAGATTGGTTGATCCGGTATACGGGATGTAGCTCTCCTGCGTTGGCTTCTTAGTATAGGATGGCTGCTCGCAATAGTCTCAGATGTTAAAATATCGCTTGGTACAGGTTCCTGCGGTGAGCTCGATATTTCGGAAGATGGTGGAATCCGATGACGCAGATATTGATGACGGTTCCAATTGCCAAGTATCGAGCAGTATATCCAAGGGTAACGGTGGATGGGCCTGTGTAGTGTTCCTAGGCGTATCGTTGCTTGTGCGTCGACGTAGTTGGTTAATATGTCGACGGATGGACTTCCCGTTGGCGGTCCTAACCAGGTACATGAATCGTCCTTGTCCTTCAACCACGGTAGCAGCTATCCACTTCCAATCGTTCAGCCGGTATTCCTTAGCGTAGATCAAATCTCCCGGATTCAGCTCTCGAGCTCGTACGCCGGGATTCGATTGAGCAATTTGGGGAGGCGGCAATAACAGCTCTAGCAGAGTCTTGGGACGCCTGCCCAGCATAATCTCGGCTGGAGACTTCCCTCCGACCAATTGCGCATTTTGGGTGGACCTATAGTTCTGCAAGAAGGTGTCCAGGGCTTCTCGCATTGTGAGACCATCAGCGGAAATCTTCCTTACAGCGCGCTTAAAGGTGCGCTCAACCCCAGTTTGCCTACAAAAAGATTCAAATTCCGAACTAGTAAACTGTGGGCCGTTATCTGACACAAGTGTTTCCGGGTTGCCAAAACGGGCAAATACGTTTCGAAGCATACTTATCGTCGCCGGGGCTGTTGTGCTGCTAGTTGGGATAACCTCTGGCCATTTGGAGAACGAGTCGATAATCACCAGATACCATTCCCCGTTAAGTGGTCCCGCGTAGTCGACATGAATGCGGCGCCAGGGACCATTTTGTTGATTCCTGGATGCCCGAGATGCACTTGCTTTAAACATTTTTTCTGAAGCACTTTAGGGATTACCACCCTCTCGCTAAAAATAAGACATCCGTCGATTGTTGTTAATGAATCTTTTCGGCTATGAAAGCGTGACAGTTCTCCTTCGTCAGTTGAATTAGTTGGCCATTCATACTGTACATACTGGAGTACTTTTTTCAAGAGTTTATCGGCTGCAGTAATCCATGGTTATCTATAATGTGTCCCAAGTATTTAATTTGATCAGTTATTATGTCGTTCCTTTTTTTTAAACGTTTCATTCCGATCTGTTCAACAAACGTTGCAATTTCCTGAATTTTGGCTTCGAACTGCATTGCAAGCGCCTGACTTTTGGTGTTTTAAGGTTTCATACATTGTTTCTGTTACATTCAAAACGAAAAAAAACACAACTTTAAAACAGACATAAAACTTTAAAATAGAAGTCAAACTTTAAAACACATCTCGTCGCCACTGTTATGTTTTGTAGGTTGTGAGTAACGGGACTTTATTGAATTATGAAAATACGTCTTGCCGGGACGAGCACCGGAGATAGAAGCCCCGAAGCTGTGTCTGCCTCGCAAAGGGCCGATGCCCTCCAGGCCGCAACGGTCGTGCCGTCTCTGTCCTCGTATGCTGTCACACAACTGACAGCATCGAGTCCAGCGTTGCCAGACACGCTTATTAAAATCTTAAACGCCCGTAACACATAGCTTGATCAAAGGTTTTAAAGATATACTTTGATATTACTTAACCATTGTTAATTTTTATCTAAAGCCTTGGCAGAATATGTTTTCATCAATCTTCTTCCATCTTTCCCAGGAGCCTTAAATTTTTTAGGATTTTAATAGTGTTTGAGACTTGAATGTACGATAAGACCAGGATATTTGTCGGTATCGATCTTTAAATTTTTTGTATTGAAGAGCGAACTTGCCTTTCATATGGACCAGGGTTTATGGCTGTTAGGGTGTGAGAGCTATATATGTGTTGGCCGATTGGGTTGCCTTTTTCAAGAGGAATAATTAATATTGATTTATCGTGATAGGTGAGAGAGGGTATTG